>NW_009647006.1:636813-671121 GCF_000708025.1 Charadrius vociferus | reverse complement strand
CATTCCTGCAGCTTTAAAAATTAAAGTTATTCTAAGTACAGACCACATATGTTTCAGGCCTATATACCTAATACATTTTAACATTGCTAAGACAGCTGTGACCTCAGCACAGAAATCTCATGAGAGAGGGGGAATGTCAGAAGCCAACTAGAAGAAGGACAGAAGGTCTAAATCTTAAAACAGTCTCATTAAAATGTATATTTCTAAGTTTAACAAAATAATGAGAACCACCCCTTGATCCATTTTCCTGAAAAGCAGTGATCAAATGTTTTGGAGGCCATTTTCTTTCTTATTAATTATTTTTTATTAAGAAAGATGGAAAACGTCTAATGTGGTAATTCTGAAGGTATGCAGAGTCTTTTTTTTTATGACCATGAACATTTCTTTGTGGGGTAAAATTACCCTTAAGCATCAAAGTCACCCAATATTTAATATATATGCCTAGTTCTTCTAGCTTTTGCTTCATACATGTCTGCCGCAATGAAATACCTACTTCAGGTGCGTCAAACAAACATAATCAAACTATTCGTAGACCCAATAGTGCGTGACCAGATTTCTGCCATTTTTCATTGTGTACTGTAAGCTTGCTTTCATTAAAGAGAACAAATGCGATACTTGAATCATTCAAAGGAACTGCAGCTATATCACCTCTTTAAACTCTCCATTGATAACTAGAGAAAGCAATTTAATCCAGCTCTTCTTCTCACTCCACACAACGAAAAGACAGAATTCTCAGTTTGCGTTATATTAGCCTTCAAGTCTTCTTAAAGATAAATAATGTTCCCTGCAGGTTTACATTAGGGATTAAGTGCCTTCGTTCATAATAACTCTGGAAATAAATTAAATGAAAGGAGGCACAGCCTTTAGCTCTTTTTCTGGGTCTTCATTTCAGACTATAATTTTTATATAGCACTTTTGCTTCATCTATCCAGCAAGAGGCTGCAGTAGTAGTGCTTAAGTATGTTTAAGGACAAAATGTAAAATGTTTTCAGAAAACGTCTTCTCTGTCCATTGTCTTAATATAAAGATGAACATTTTCCTCAACAATGTCAGAACTTTGAGGCTTACGAACTATATTGCATGTGAACTTGACTGCTTTGCGGCTCAACTTAAAGTTTTCAGTTCTCCACAGGAGATCCATTGTATATTCTGTGATGAGACATCTAATTCATAATGACGAGTGTGTCATTGGTGCATGCAATACTCAATGAATGACTCTTGCAATGCAGAATCTTCTCCTCCTACCTCTGGAAAATACTTTAAAAGCACTACGTGACTCATTGTTATGAAAATGTCTCTTATCTACAACTTGATGCTGTCATTACTGTGTTTCAGTGCCAAATAACCTGTGGCCATTACAAGCTCTTCTACGTCTATAATGTCTGAAATAGATTAATTAAGTTTCTGTTCTACATGCAAGATACAAATGCTTATTTCTAAGCTTAGAGGTCTGAACATCTGGCTAATATATTCCCATTTTTCCTACCATTGTGTGGTCTTTCTAGATCTCCAAACTTTATCAGGAGAAAATCAAAGAGGAAAGGAAGGCACGCTGCGAAGCAAGGAAATGTTTCCTTCTTTACTGCTTAACTAGAGCAGACACCATTTTTTTGTTTACGTATGTGATATTTTTACCCTTATATTCTTGAGACTTTGCAAAAAATTGAGAAGGCTAAGGACTACTTCCAAATTTTTTGCTCCAAAATGGGTTAGAAATGTCTGTCTGTCTGTTTGGGTTTTTTCTCCCCCTTCTTTCCTTGGTTTTGGGTGTTTTGTTTGAATTATCACTGTTTTGCTTCATATTATGACTAAGTAGGCTTTTAATATTAACACCTGAGCACAAAAATCAAAATAAAGAAAATGTTCCACTTGCTTAAAGCATTATGCCAGACTGTTGAAATAGTCAGGGATACCTCAGCTGTAGAAATTAGGTGCTGATAATTATGCATCTTATGAAAGATTTCAAAACTAATTGTGTTTCCTCTCAGTTGGGGCAATGTAGTGTTTGACACTGCCTGTTTCACTGAGCTTAGGCTGCTCTTACAGAACGCGAGTCATGCAGAAAAGAGTACAGCAGCTAAAAGAAATAGTAAAAAAATAAAAGAAATAAGAAGAACTTTGTGTGATTTAGCAGCCTACTTGGAAACAAAAAATAGAATACTGTTTAGTTTTATGGCAGATGAAGAGAGTTGGATTCTTGGTCTTTGAATATATATATAGCTCTGATGTAGAATAGCAAGGTAATAACTAGCCCTGACTGTAGAAAAGACTATTTATATGGTGTATTTTCCTGGCTTTTTGAAATTGAAACTGTGTCACTTCTACTGGAAGATGTTTACTTATCTAGCCTGCAACCTGTCCGTTTTCTTTCACTGTTTCAAGTCCACAGGCAAAAACCAGCAGTGCTGGATCTGTCTCACTGCCAGGAGGGATTTACACAAGTAGAAAGGGAAACGGATACTGATTCTTGTTCCTTTTCCACGTTTGCAGGAGTTGTCAGTGCACGTGCCTGAAGTTTCTGCTTGGGTAAGACATTAATTCCCATCCTTCATCAAGCAAAGCTACAGTGATGGACTTTCGCCTAAACCAGATTAAAGCTTATTCAGCCACTCCCCCTCCAAACAAATCCTCCATCCAGAGGAACTGTGGGCAGATTTATCCATGGCACAAGAGCAGTGAGAAACAGTAGGGGTTGGCACAATCTTCAGCAGACGTATGTGTTAGCAAAATAGATGTCTGGTTACTTTTATAGAATACGTTGTTGTCCAGCAGAACATACAAACAACCTACTGCTGCTCCTCTTCGATGTCAAAGTGTATCCCTGATCATGGTGTGGGTTTGGTTTTTTCTGTCTGCATAGAGTAGCAGGCAAAGGTAATCTCAGAATGAGGTATTTCCTTCTCCTCGTACTTATCCCTTCAGATTTTACAGTGACAGCATACTAAGAGGGAACAGAAGGACTGCATAAGTGCAAAAATCAGTTTGGCACATCTGGAAAAAACGCCTGTGGGTTTCTTTCCTTAAATGTTGCAAACAGGTGGTAACTGCAGCTGTCTGAAAACTGTCTTATTCACATGAAGAATCTTGATTATTTTTTTTTTTTAAAACATCCCCAAAGTGAGATTTTTCAATTTTGACGTGGTTCTGATTTGTAACAAGTGCCAGTTAAAAGGGGAGAGACAGATGCTATAAAAAAGAATTAAAAACCCATGCAAACACAATTTTCAAACAAAAACTGAACTTAGGATGTGCAAATCCTACCACACCCTGACAGATAAGGTCTTCTAGCAATTATTTCCAACATCTCCATTGACTGATATGCCAGAGGAATTAAAAGCCTTCATAGCTAATGAGATTTTCATGCTTTATTTCAAGGTTGTGGTAAATAAAGGCACATGAGTTTAATGTGAGGAATAGGGGCCTGTCCTGGGGCTGGAGCTGCGTGAGGATCTCTGATCTGTACTCATAACCATGAACTCTGGATTAATATTGAAATAACTCTTAAAATTCCTACAGCAATGCACCCATATGGAGATAAATGACTTTAAACACACCTTTAAGCAATTGTGGAAATTTCTAAGCTAAGAACTTACTCATATGAAATTGTGATAAAGCTCTGAACATGTAGTGAAATTTGAAAACTGTAGCTTTTGGCTGCCTTTCAAGAAAGGCATTTTATTTTCACCCTGCACTTAGTAATCCAGAATGAAAATATAAGTGAGATCGAAGGGTAACTGCTATGTGCCATGTTGCATTGATTATGGAAGTTATTTTACATAGTTCCGGGAATGCACAAGTTGCCACAATCTTTTCATGATTTTATTTATAAAAATCTTGCACAGTAAGGTGGTTGTGGGTAGATACTTAGACTAATGCGTGAGACAACTGTTTACCTTGTACTTGCAAGAAAACAAGCTGGAACGGCAAGACTGTTTCATGTAAATGGTGCCCTCGCGTAGGTTTTCCACTTCTCTGTCAATGCTGTCTTCGTTCCTTCTCCCTTTGTTGTCTGACTTTTATGACTCATTTTAGTTTTAAATTTGCCAACGTGAAGTCTTTACTTTTCCACTTGTCTGAAAAGCACCTTGCAAACCTACAGGGATAAATACATAACATTAGTGATTAATGCTTAATCAGTTGTAGTTCTTGGCCTTAGTGTTGACTGTTGGCTTGTGTGCACACCGGCCGTGAAGCGGGCATTAAAAATTATTTCCTCTTAGACTTCAGTGTGGTGTCACACACGATGTCTGTAAAACAGCACCATGTGGGTATGGTTGTTTTGAACTACGGATGCAGTCATTCATTTTGCGCTATAAATTTTCTTTTCTGGAAGCTTTCAAACAGAACATACTTTACTTCTCTGTACATAAATGTGTATCCCAGAGTGACTGAATGGATGAATTCAGCGTGCCCACTATCCCCCGGTGTTTCTTCCCTCGGTGCCCGCAATGCTGGGACTCGCAGCCATGTCTGAGTGCTGCTGTGGACGTGCCGGTGATGGCAATCTCTGTGCATCCCCACCACCAGCCATGCTGCACTGCTGCTCTTCTCTGTCTCCTCTGGAGCTTCTGCTTCCTTTTCCTACTCTTCATTTTCCATTCTGTACCACAATGATGGAAATCACGTACAGCAAACAAATTTACTAATTTTAGATTTTGTTCAGTGAAGCTTATGCCCAGTCTTATTTTTTTAAAGAATGAAGCTGTACTGTAATCCTGCCTCTGCCTTCATAAATTTATTTCTCTATTCACAGAAAGCTTGCAGGAAGTTGCCCAGGTCCTGACAGGGCACTCTGTAGTCCTGAGGGCAAAGCTACGCAGCTCTAGGTGGACGTTTTTCTACCTGTAGCTTCCTATCTACTTCACCATGCCCGCTCCATACATGACACAAGCTTTTCAGGATGGAGGACAAGCCTCTTTCAAAGCACCATCTTTGCTGTAATTAACAAAGAAAAGCTTGTTTTAATTAACAAAAGCTCTGCCACAAATAAGCTCAACAGCTCCAAAAGAAAAAATGTGGAGGTAGCGGTTAAAATTAAATACTAAACAAAATGAATGCAGATAAGTATGTCATGGAAACCACGTATTGTATGCAGGTGAGTTTTCATCCATTGAGCTGCTTGGGCTAATTCTGAAATGGATGATTCTTTAGCTTGCTTGCTTTTTCTCTGAACAAACAAACAAAATAATAATTCTCCCTTAAATACCAGTTCAAGAAAGTCTGGGGGAAAAGAAACAGACAAACAAGGAAATGTTTTCTATTTGGGTTTATCTTTTCATTTCATGGCAGATGGGTTTGGTTTTTTTTACAGCCACCTTTTGAAATCAGTATGTTATTTTGTCATTTCTTTGTAAAAGAGTAACAGCACTGAATCTTTATCATATTGATCGTTTTACAAGTTTTCGTCTGGGGTCCAAGATAATACACAGCATTGTTATTGCATTATTATTTTTCATTTGTATCCTATTGATTTGCTGCCAGTAACTTACAGGTCAATTTACAAAAAGATGGGGTATGATTTATTTTTTTTCTAAAAGATTATGCCACAATGGGAATGCTTTTATAAGGCCGTCAGATCTTTAGGCTTGTTTTTTCTTCTCTCAGGAGTGCAACACATTCATATATTAGTGGCGCAGTTCCACCTGGATTTACACCCAGAGTATCCATGACTTTCATATAATTCATACGACTAAGTGGCTATACACAAGCCTACACTTAAATTGTAATTTTACTCCCAGGGAATGGTTCTTTCCTCACTTCTCCCTGTATAACTCCAAAATAATATGAAGTCAGCATAGTCACGGCTGTGAAAGAGACTGGAGGGAAGACTTTGTATGTCTAATCACAACAAGCTACCAAGGTCTAACATCTCCAAATGACAGGTATTAAAAATACACACGAAAAATTATTTTTGGCACTGGCCAGGCCAACACTGGCACTGACAAGGTGTGTCCTTTCTGCCCGGTTAGTAGTGCCTTGCCCTGCCCTGAAGAGCTGCAATACCCTTCCAAAGTGTTAGTGTGGGACCACCATTCAGCCCAGTTCAGAGCCCGTGGGGATTATAGCCCTTTGAGCCGGACCTGCCACTGGAGCAGGGCTGGAAAGTCCCTGCCCCTTACTTCTCCCTTCATAGCTGCACCAGAAAGGGCACCATTGAGCCACGCATACGCAAATTTTCTATATTTTCACCCAGATCCCTCTGGGCGATGCACTGAGGACACCAAGGTTAGAAAAGTCTGCCATAGTAATTACAGTTTACTACTAAGTAGTAGTTACTACCAGTTACTACCAACTCTGTACTTAGAAGGCCCACTTTTGAAAGCAGGTAAGAAAAGCTTAACCAAATTGCCCCTATTTATATTTGCTGTCATTAGAATTTAGCTACTAGGAAGGCAAGGGTTATAACAGTATGTAAAATTGCGTAAGTACACATATTCTTTTTCATTCCTTCAGTATAAAACTCCTGCTACATAATTTTACAGGGGTTAGATTTTTAATTATGCAATGCAAAATGTGTTAAATGCTGTAGGCTGATGGATATATGCACCCTGATGTGTACTATTATTTTTCTCTGGAACCCATCCAGGTAAATCCAACCCACAGTGAGGAACTTCCAGTTCATGTTCTATCTACAGTGTATTGAATTTCCCTGGCATCCTTTCAACAGGAGCAATTTTGACAAGACAATTTCTTTATAGCACAGAATACCCTTTTCTGCCAGTAAGTATTTTCAGTTTTGGAATTGGTCTAATGTTTCATACTGGTTCATGGTGCGGAATGGGATGTTCAAGTTAAACCACGCTCTTACCAACACAGGTCACTTGAATAATCTTCCTAGTTTGGGAATTTTATTCCAAATTGCAGGTCATTCACCGAGCTCAAAAGTAAGACATGATCCAAATAAATTTCTCATGCATAATGTGTCCCATGACAATAAAAAAAAAGTAGCGGAAGGTGATAGGCATGTGGCGTTGGAATATTTCAAATAATGTTTTAGTTTGTTTCCTTCTCCTACCTGCCTATGTCTTGTCTCACATTTTGACACCATTAGGATACAACTGTATCAGACAGAAGAGAGGTCAAATGAGATTTACTGCTTAAAATGGAGTTGTAGAGTCACAAAATGTACTGTGGCTGGCTGTTAAATGCAGGAGTCACACAACAGTTGGTGTGTATATATATATGCAGCTAAATATTTTTGTATGAATTTATGTTAATATTTGAGGAAAACTGGCCATATTCTGAGACTGCTGGAAACCTTCTTAATCATTATTGAATGATACAGTGCTATCAGAAAAATATCAGTGTGATACAGTGCTATCAGAAAAAAAACTTATTTCCTTCTTGGGTAGTGGTCATGACTATTTCAGTTGAGCTGAGATTTTTTTAAAACATTGAAAAGAGACTTCATGAAAAATGCCAAGTCCTTTAACTCATTACTAAGGAATCTTTGATTTTTGCTCATATTTTCATATGAAAAAGTTTCTGAATATTAGATTCGGGACAGCTGAGTTCTAGTTTAAAAATTTGTCCTCCATAAGAATCAAAGGTATTTCAAAATGGTCCAAATCTACTGTTTCAGTACACCTCAGTCAACTTTGTTATCTTTTTTGTTTGACAGTTTAACAAACACAAGGAGTTTGATGTTCTGCTTTAATGTTAAATACTGTTTTATAAATCAAATTAGCTATTTTCCGCCAAACCTGGATTCTGCTTTATTTCAGAGTCCTGCAAAAGGAAAGCCTTGCATCTGTCAATTATTTGTGAAAACGAAGACGATCATGCTTTCCTCATTGCAGTTATACCTGGTGAGAATGGGAGATTTAGCAAGAGTTTCTAAGTTTCAGTACTCAGACTTTTAGATCCCAAGCACTTTTTGCAATGGTGAATATGGGTATTTATTCCGTGACTCACATTTAGAAATTGACTGAGACATTCTGACTGCTATAATAACCAGCAGCCAACACTTTTAGAAGTTGGGATATTTGAAAAAGAATCACCGAGCAGAATGCTGAATTGAACTTATTGCTGATATATACTACCTGTAATCTATGAGGAAACACATGCAAAAAAATCAACATCTCTAATTTTCTCTTTTAAATCTGGCAACTTAAGCCATATTTATAATAAACTTTGCTTCGCTCTTTGATTGTGAAAAAGCCAAAAAATACCAAAACATAAGGTTATCTCTAAAGATTTTCATGGGTGATAAATAATTGCATTAATTACATTTTTTTCAGCAATAAAATACAGTCCCTGAGTTAAGACGTGGCTCATCATTAAACTCTTCTTCTAGAATTTCTCCATTTAATGCACTTTCTTATAGTTTGGTATAGCCCTAGTCCTGGACAATGTTAAATGGGTCAGCTCCTGTCAAGGTAGAGTGCTTCCTTCCACAACCAGTACATCTCTGAAGGGTTACTGATGCGCCGTCTGTTGACTTGGCTCTTAGAATATGAATAATTCGTGGCAGGATCCCAAATGGTGAATAAAGGTTCAAATCTGTGTTGGGGATAAACATATTTCTCTCGCTTTAATGCAATTACTTAATGTTATTACCCAATAATAAGGTAGGTCTTTGGAAATTTTTGTATGTAAAGCCATCCTATTTGCTAAGTTATAAAAGTACATTACAGTGCTTTGGCAAAAAAACCCACAACCTTTATACAGTGTTATTACAGAAGAACTGCCCAAGCAAATCGGGTTATCAGTCTGCACATCAGAGCCTTAATCATCCAAGTCTCACTCTTGCATGCAGAAGCCAACACGACAGTAATTCATCAGATGGTGTTGCAGAACCAGAGAAATGTTTAGATCTTTCGTTGCTCATGCAAGGACTTATCAGCTCAGATTTTTAGAGGGCATTTGAAGGCCAACCTTTGTTAATGCCATAACTGTTTATTGCATAAAGCCATTCTGTTGGTTTTGTGGACATAGGGATAACATTGCATAGATATTATTAATGATCCCTTAACTGTCTATCAAAATTTAACTACTTCCCATGCGCTGTGGGTAAAACATATATCTATAAGTGGTTTTCTGGTGTAGAGAAGCCAAAATTTCATGCTAGATCAAATCATGTAGATTAAATGTCAACAGCCATAAACTTCAAGTAGGACTTGGAAACTCAATTACTGGATTATGCTGGACCATTATAATTCTTCATAAATCTTTTATATGTATTTTGATATCGTTAAGAAATTTCTATAATGATAAATTGTTGTATCTTTAAAAAAAAGGACCCAATATTAATCTTTTTAATAAAATCTCTATTAGGAAGCAAGTGCTTCCTTAAAATGAAAATTCATTGTCACAATCTAAAAGTGGCTGAAGTGATGAATAGATGCATTTCTGTGGAGAGGACATCCTACTGTGGTCATAAAATCAACTTCTGAGTATTTGGTTGTGTTTCTGTTTATACAGAAAATCTGTCATTAAGCAACATCGGGGCATTTGTAGCTCGCGCATCCTCATGCTATACAATTTCATAGTGTAGTATGGCGGTGTTTACAAATAATACTCTTTTGGTGTTTTATATTTCCAAATTTTTGTTCTTCTATATTGACATGGAGTATATTTACAAAATATATGTGTGTGTACATAGATTGCTAGGTTTGTTTGGTTTTTTTCCTTAGCAAAATATAAACTGTGTCAGAAGGCTACTTAATGTTTACACTGAAAGGGGAAAGCCAGATATCCTGATAGCTCCCTGGCTTGATGAAAGCCCATTAAAGACAAGAATATTTCTACAGATTTCAATGGTGTGGTGATGTAGGATGTTTCTGGACAAAAGCTAAAAGTTTAAGTGTATGTGACAATTTTTTTCCCTCAGACTTCTTTTCTGTATGTATCTCTAGCCCAGCAGTGAGAGGACAGCAGTGATCTGTACAGTTTCTCTTTCCTGTTATTATAAACCAAACTGGAAGGCTTTTTTTTTTTTTGTCAGGGAAAATATGTTTTAAAGAAATTAATAGAAAGAAAACCTAATTTTATTGTTTACGACATAACAATGGGGCTGACAGTCTTACTCCACTCTCTCTGGTGCATAATCTGTGATTCAGAAGCACGTCCTAGTACATCCCAGTCGCTTAGGTTTTCTGTTCGGGACAGTTTTCTCTTTTTTTGCATTCTGAAACTATCTAAATATCACAGGAGTGCATTTAGTTATTATGTTTTTCAATTGTGTGGGTTTTTTTTCTGTTCAGTAATACTTCAGACAACCATTTTCCAGGAACTCTTAATTAGTTCTCTGAAAATTAAGCACACAGGCACTATAACTACCTCCCTTTCCCCCATGACATCCATCAGCGTTATTAAATGACTCTAATAACACCACAGTTGCTGGAAATCCTGTTGAGATTTAACAAGTGGCCATATGCTACTCTCGATTAGAAAAAAGCAGAAGGGAGCAAAACATACCTGAAAACCTGTCAAATGTGGGCAGAGCTGAGCGCTTACTACGTTCCCCCTTTTGTATCCCGTATCCCTGGGAGATCTTTTGCAAGGGGAGAACTCATTAGCTGCAAGCAAGGAAGTAGCGATGTTCTGTGAAAAGTTGGGATCCAGGCATGTTTTCCATCATGAAGGTATTTGTTACTGACAGGCAGGCTATTAGCAATTCCCATTTTCTCCCTGCAAATCTCCCTGGGTCCAGAACAGAAAAAGTCCATTTAGCCCATCATGTGTGAATTTGTGCTGGGAAGGAGAAGGTGCGGCGATGCACAGGTCATTCGCCTCCTCTGTGCCTGGTTTGCTCTCGGTGGGCTCTGTGAGAAGGAATCCTTCGGCCCCTGAAGGGCCAGAGAACTGATGAAATACTAGGAAATTAGTTTTTTAAAAGATACATATTTTAATGGGGCATTACTTGTTTGTGTTTGCAGTTTGTGTATGTATAATTTTGCCTGAATTCCTAAGCTATTTCCTAATTTTTCTTCTTTGAATTCTAAACATGTTATTTGTGTTTGTGTCTTTCTATAAGTAAAGATGTATTTCATTTTATACATATTTAACTACAGGCTATTTAGTGTCTTATACTAATAATTTCACATTCTTTTCCCCCTTACAAAGAATTTGTCTTGGCCTTTGAAATGGAGGAATCTGTAGGATGGAGGGAAAGCACCTTCACCTGGTGCTGCTGAAGGAGACTGTGGGTCCCAGCCCACACTGTAGTTTGCAGTTCCGTGAGAACTGGGATGCCTTGTCTCACCCAGTGGCAAAACAACTTCTTGCTTCTCTGGGAGGTTACCAGCCCCTGCTTTCAAAGGTCTGAATGCACAAGCTTAAAAAACGCAGGGGAAAAAATACCCCAAAACTAAGCTCATGAAGTGGTATTTAATTGTATCATTAAATCCAGTGAAGGTCAGGATTTGTTCCCAGATATTTAGAGAAGACTGTACGAATCCTGTCCTTCTGTGGTGCATAATACATTATCTGCACTTCCAATTTTTGCGAAGTCAGCTTTGTTCTGCATATCCTATGTCTGCACTTGCTTGCAGGAGCTAGTTAACCAGCCATGCAGTACGGCTTGCAATATAATTTCTTTCTATATGGTGGAAGCGATCAATTGTCTGTGAAACCCCTTGTTCTAAGACTAGAAAAGCACTCGCTGTGGAATAGTAGAAATCTCAAAGGTCCTGACTGTCTGCTTTGGGAAAAGTCCTCCCTACCTTTCAGGGAGAAGAGGTTGTTTACGGTCCTCAATTCAACATGTGCCAGATTCTCAACTCCCTGCCAACTGGTAGCATCCCTGCAGTTAGAGAAACTATAGATGATCCATGGCTATTTCAGCACAGCTATGTTCATCTTGCGATACCGCTATTTTTGCTGGACTAACACCTGCCTTTTTTTCTACACAGTAGCTTTTATTCAGCAAATTAAACTGCTGGAAGTTGCAGCTGAACTTAGTAGCCAAGTTCACTCTCTGGTCTGTAATGCAGGATCTATTCTTTTTTTCAGCCAAGCATTCCCAACTCTCTTGTTATTACTCCCTTTAGGAATATATGATCATGCTCTTCTTGAAATATTTATATCACTTCAAGTATCTGTACCAAAAATCCCTTTTCTTCTTTTTCTCTCTTTTTTGGCAGGACATCTTCCCAGGGATGATGTGTCACCACTTGAAGACTGATCGCACAAAGGACAAATCAATTCTGAGGTGAGTCTTAGTGCTTCTTCTTTAGCAATTAGCATTCCTGTTGCCCATGGCTCTTCCTTTTTAATAAGGTCTAAACATGTCAACTCATTCTGGCATATTCCCTAGAGTATTTAACTACCTAAGGACAGACATAGGGATCTTCAAAAATTTCCGAATTAGTTCAGAATGAGGCACCAATGCATATGTTTTATCACTGAAATGCCATACTGAAGGAAGTATCAGATTTTCTGCCTTTCAGTGACTTTTGATCAGGACTTGATGCCTTGTTGGATATGCATATACTTAACACAAGATACCTGGATGAATTCCAGGGCCACGCGGTGAGGTTATTTACCATGTGTTATACAGGTGGTGAGTCTAAATGATCTAATGATCTTATGCCCAGAAAATCTCTTACTCTACATAATACTCTTGACCTTTTCCTCTGTCATTCATTTATCTGCACTCAGAAAAGGCTGGCATGTGGCTTATTTTATTGATGGCGCACTGTGTGTCCTAGGATGATAGTCAATGTGCTGTAATTCTTTATACAGTCATTACAGCACTACTAGGGACCTCAATCTTGGTCTTTATATGCTCATTGGAAGAGTTTTACACAGGTTATTATTACCGTTACACTGTCTTGAACTATACAGCAAACACTAGGTAGGAATTACACAAAGGGTAACTTACCATCAACCCTGTACACAGCAAGTTGGTGAAATATGTTTCAGAGGTATAATTCATCCATCCACCAGAGCACAATAAAACACCATCTTTATTTCTGATTTTATTGGTTCTGTCTGCTCTCATCTGGTGCCTGAACATTTTATCTGTTCACACTGTTTTTTTTCTAATGTAATAAAAAGAGCAGACGGATTTTACCCTTTATTTAAATGTTTTGCCACATTTACAGGTAAATAACAGCCACTTTTTGTGTTATATGTTTTCAGACTTATCAGAGGAAGAAATGTTTTGATAGTAAGCATGCTCTACAGGATCCAATCCATGGTTTAATAGGAATAGTCTCTTCCTCATATCTCTTTTTTTTTTCCTCTTATATGAACCTGTCTCTCTCTACGTGAAAAGCAACGGAAGACTGTTAGAAGTGGAGTGAAGGAACTGCATTTCCTTACAGTAGGTTTGCGTATTCAATCAGTTGTCAGAGGTCCCTGCCGCCCCCCGCCCCGCAAATCTCCACTTACGTCACTTCCTCCACCCGCCTCCACATCACCTTACTTTGTCAACCTCTGCAATTGCTATGGAAGCAGATATGTGTGCCCTTATCCCTCTAGCTGACAGCTGTATTCCCGAGACAGCACCAGCATCCATTAGGTCTGGTCCACTGAACACGGCCTGTTGCTCCTCCATCTGTTGGGAGAGTCCCCCTCCCCAGTGGAAAGGTGGCAACGATGGTGCCCATCAGCTCATGCCCCATGTGGGTGGTTTCCAAAGCGTGGTAGTGCCCAAATGTAGACCTCGGCCCACAAATGGGAGTTGAGAGTTGGGCATCGAGTCTTAGGTACTGTGTCCCCTGGCTCCGTAAGATACACCTCCAGGAGTTAGGCAACCCTGTTTCCTCATGCATATTAAAGGAGAAAGAGAGAGGAAAGATCTGGCTCCCAGTCCCTACAGAAATGGAGTTTAAATCATTTACATGAGGAATTAATTCAGTGAGCAGAGATCCTCACTTCCAAGCAGACGTGTCTTTTCAGAAACAAGCTGACGCTCTGCGCACCAAAACAGATCACAGGAACTACAATAAAAAGCAGTGTTCTGCCAGAGCTAACGAGAAGGGAGTCTGTCAGGGAGAATGACAGAGCAAGAAGACTGGTGTAACAGGCAAAGGGGGGGAAGAGTTAAAAGTATAAGAAACTGGAAAAGACTTTAAGGGACATAATGCTGTTTAATGGGGCAGAAACTGAGAGACAAGTGAATTACAAGCCAGTGCGATCAGCATTTTTTTCAAGACAATTTGTAAAAGGTGA
Organism: Charadrius vociferus; assembly: GCF_000708025.1. NCBI lineage: Eukaryota > Metazoa > Chordata > Aves > Charadriiformes > Charadriidae > Charadrius > Charadrius vociferus. The sequence goes on along the minus strand of NW_009647006.1, from coordinate 657,000 downwards.
CAAGTTGTAGATTAAATGCTTTGATTTCCCTTTTTCTTACTCTGCCTGTGTACTTTTGTCTTTCATTTAATGTAATAACCTCTACTAAATAGTCGTAGGCTCCAGCATATTTTTGTTGACCTTAAAATAAGGAAAAAGATATGATTCTGGAATTTGAAGTGTGCAGTTCTTTACTGGCTAAAAGGTAAAATAAAGAAGTATAGCTGAATGAAATTTTTTCATGTCACGTTATGAATCAAGGCTCATGCATCATAGGAAGTCCAAAACAATTCCGTTCATAAAATTTCAGCCTATGTCTCAATTCTAAAATTGTATTAAAATGAAAATCTTTATTCCTAATTCTCATACAGCGGAGCTTAGATGAGTCTCACGTTTCAGGTATTCCTATAATGGGAGTTATGGGAATTATTTTCTTTGTGACATAGAAGTACCTAGAATGAGAAACAGCAGCAGTTTGGGTTTGGGGTTTTTTTCTGCTTTCTTTCCTTTTCTTCTTTTTCCTTTCTGTCTAATGTGGCAGAAACACAATCTAAGTGAATAACAGAAAGACAACCTACATTAAGTTAACAAGTGAGGGAAAAAAGTCAATCTTTCAGGCTTTAGAGGAGCTGATACTAGGAGAAAAACTGTGCCTGCAATACAAAGCCAAAAGATATCAAACATCCTAAGATATGCTTTCACAAATCAACAAAGTACATAAACTAGGAAAAAAAAAAAGAAAAAGCATTCCTCTGGACTATGTCCCTAAGATGAGAAACTGTGAAAACCAGCAAGTGTAAAGTAAGTATGAGATGGTTGTCAGTGTAATGTCAGCTTCTAGCCGAACAGAAATAACTCACAAGTCTTGGGGATGAGTTCTCTGCTGCCTTGCACATTGTACAGTCTTTTAATCAAAACCTAGAATGAAGTTTCCAGCCACAAAATACCACATATCAGACTATGCAGAAAGGGGACTACTGCAGAAACAGTGCTTTAGCAGTATTTAAGATCTCAAACAAATACTAGAGGGGGTTCAGCCCGAATAATGATCTTAGTTGCTTTCCTTTTACCTTTTGTATAAAATATATTTTGGCTTGTGTTTTGCTTCAGCATGCTTCTGTAAATCCGCAAAGGATCCTTCTGGGAAGCACTTCCAGGATTTGACCTTTAGATGTTGACAGGGGAGATATATATGCATGTATGCTCATGTTCTGTGGTATGTATTGACAATAATGGCAGTTTTTCAATTTCTTTTGTAAATGGTTTAATTTTTACATATTTTTATGATTTCATGATATAGCTAGTCTTCCATAATTTATAATATTTATGTCAATTCTTTTAATCTAGGGATTTAAATGCTGTACTGCACATTGATAAACGCACTATACCATTTAAACCAGTATACTGCAATGTCGTTCATCAAAAATGAAAAATTCACAATAATCTATGACGTGAGGCTATTAATTTATCCACAGAGGCAAAACGACATGCACTGCTTGACTGATAAGCCAGCTTCAGTCTCTTGTGGTCAGAGTTAATTCTTTTTCCATATCAGCAGTGTGTTGGACCTTGGTTTTACAGATTTTGTCACTGGTGCTAGATTATATGTGGCAGTTTTGTAATGTGGAGTATCCTCTAACGGGGATTGCACAGCCACTACCAAAGTAATTTAAATTAGCACTTTGATTAAATGTAAAACTGAACTCCAGTGGTAGGAACCAGTGTCTTATTCATTTAATCGTTTTGTGGACATGGAATTTTTTCCTTAGAACTTGTTCAGGGAAGGATACAAGATACATCTTTTACTTCTCTGTTTTTCTCTCTTCCTATGGTATATCACATTGAAGGGAGATTATTCACCTTTGCAAGCTGAACTACTAGGCCTATGTGTACTGAAAGGAATCCAAAAGAAAAATGTTTAGTCTACTAGGCCCCTAGAAGAAACTTTCTGCCCCAGTTTTTGGAGTAACACTTATGAAAACATTTTTATAAAATTCTCCTTTTAATTCTTTATTATGCTTACATACGTTAGATACGAAAACCGTAACTAAATTCACCAGCTTCAGTGGAATGACTAAACTCTCTTCCAACTTTGCACCATCAAACCATAATTATAATTACATTTATAATTACAATTAATTATAATTATATCAAATTATAGCACATTATAGGACAGCCTGTTTCCTTTTCACTCAGAATCAGCAGTCTCTCTGCTGATATAAGGATATGTGGTTCTGCAGTAACTTACTAGCCTAGAAATAAGGTAATTTGAGTTAACTAGCATATTTTTGAATGGCAAAGTAGCCAAGTCCATGAGCCACAAGACTATGCTTAATGACAGGTCCATATAAATGTCTTCCATCAACTGAAACACATTGAAATGCTGCATTGATGTATACGGGCATTAACAAGCACATTTGCATTTTCATGCGCTCCCCATTTGTTCTTCTAACCAGAGCAAAATCCAAATCAATGGGGTTTGTTCTAGATTTTTATGTGTCTCTATATATATTTATTTTAAATACTTACATAAAAAGGCATGGGCAGATCTGAATATACTGCTGTTAAATTAGTCAAGACTTAGCAAGCGCTCAGAAAGCAGACTGGCTAAACATGTAGATACATTGTTATTAACTATATATGAGTATCTATTTCAGATCAAACCAGGTTATTCTTCTGGACACGTATTTTCTCACACTGAAGATGCCTGGAAGCATAGCACAAGTAAATTAATTGCATGGCAACAATTACAGCGCTCTGTTTAAAGTTCCTTTAATCGTTTTCTCCTTAAGTTCAGGAGGACACAAAGGATCAACAAACAGAGTAGAATAAATGAGAACATGAAGACACAAAGTTTCTCTCTTTATAGCTGTTTACCAAGGATGAACGACGGTGTTGCTGCACTTGGAACAGCATCTTTGGACCTCTGTTGGCTTTGCGGCATCAAAACATTTCCTGGTTTTGTTTCCGAACTTTATAACATGTCCTGAGTTTTGCTTGGGGATTTCAGCTTTTAATGAATTAAAATCTGAATGAAGTTCAGATGAAGACTTTAGTCTTTTCCTACTATAGCTGCAGTATTGAATTAAATTAACTGGGGCAAAACTGAGCTCCAGTAAAGCCAGCCAAAGCTTTTTTGTTGACTCAGTTTTCCTGCAATGCCCCTTAATTTTAAGGAAAAGGTTTCCCAGACTCTTGCTTTGAGACTGATTCATGATACAAAATATTCAGTCGTGTAGTGCATGATCCCATTAACGCACTCTAGAATATCTTGCCTTTATATTATACTAGGGCCGCATAATTATCAGTGAAGAAAACTGAACTGTGGATAACAATTACAGAGAACAAAAACTACTCTGCTGACTTGAGTAGGATCAGGTTTTCACTTAGTATAATATTATCCATACAAGATCCTCTGCCTGTAGATGGAGGATGTGTAGAGTTCTAGTGTTTAAAGTTTTAATGTCCTTGTATGTACTATGTTATTTGGACAAAGATTTAACTTCCAATTGGGGTAAACAAGTTTTCAGGAGTAAGAAATCCCGTTAACTTTAATGAAACAATGCTGATTTTCACTGCCTGGAGACCTGGTTTATGGTGTATGTTTATTCTATTATTACGCTTATTATTTGTCTGTTGACCAGTTCAATTCCTGCACCTACCCAAGCACGTATGGATGGTGGGGCTGAAAGAACAACGGGGACAAAAATATGCTTATTCAAAGAAACACCAAAAAGGAGTATCAATAAGATACTTAAAATGTGAAAGGATAGGATCAAGAGAGATTGAATAACCTCACTGGTGCTTGCTCCCTTCCACTCAGTGACACAGGACAAAGACCTACCTTGCTCAGCATCAGCTGAAAGCAGCAGAAAACGCTAAGGCGATGTATGGAGCTACAGCACCTGAGAAGGGGCGTGCTGGATTTCTAGAGAGTGGCCAAAGAGGACAGTTGTTTTCTGAAAGCATGAACTAGCAAGTAGTGGTGAATTTGCTGATGTTGGTAAGTAACTGTGGAGGGCACCAGGCTTACTTGTACAAGCGTGAGTTTGTGAACCCATGGAGAGATACCTCCTGAGGGACATTTACAGCCCTGCTGTTTGCGAGGCTGCATTTAGTCACATTGGCTTCACAATCTGAATCTTCATGCTTAGGGCTGACAATAGCATTTTTCTAATACTTTCTTGATACAGGGACTGATAACTCCATGCTTCATAACCGACCAAATGCTTGTTCTCCACAGCAGGGACTGGAACAAATGTAGCAGTTAAGCCAAATAATAAAAGCAGAAAAAAAGGAGCCAACTTTCCTTTTCTTACTGTGACCTTTAGAAGGCAGGCAGATAGACTTTTTCCATTTGAAGTGTATTTAGGAAGGGACCAAGGTAGTTTAGTTTTCTGTGAGTAACTTGAGCAGGTCAGTCAGCTATGATGTATTGCTCAATGAGGTGGAAAGATGTATGCACTACATACGTAACATCTGTGGCTCTCCAGCTGCGGTTGGTGCCACTTGCCTTCAGCCTCCGCTGATGGTTTTGGTTGCCTCACCCGAGGGGAAAAGAGAGTATAACTTTTTGTGCTTTTTCAGATTAAGCCCTGTGGGGAGATATTTACTATTCAAATGACAAAAAGTATCACTTCAACCACGGGCAGAGTGTGGGATGGAGATGTTATGGCGCTTTGTGCTTAACGGAGCCCATTTCTGCAGACCACAAAGACCTGGGGTTTGGGCACAGGCAACCACAGGAACATTTTGGATGAAGGTGTTCAAACGTGCCTCTGAGGGCATCTCTGTGTCCATCCTCACCCCATGCTGCTCCTTGGAGGTGAAGGTACTTGCCCACACTGAGTGTTTAGTAAGTGAGACTGTGTTGTATTTCTAATAGTAGAGGTGCAGTTACGGAAATTTCTATCCCAAAAGAAGGCATACATTTCCATACAGATAGAAATAAATACTAAAAAAAAAAAAAAAGATAAGTAAAAGGCAGCATTCATATGCCAGTGTGGCAACCAAAGAGTAAGTGGACGAAATACCGACAACTGTAGTAATAAAAAAAAATAATAAAAAAAAAAAAAAAAAAAGATAAGTAAAAGGCAGCATTCATATGCCAGTGTGGCAACCAAAGAGTAAGTGGACGAAATACCGACAAAGGAGAGAGTAAGGTCACTATCCCAAGGGAGAGCAAAGCCAGATGGCCGCAAGCACAAATTAAGAATTCTGCAGATATTAATTTTACTCCCACCCTTTGATTTTTTTTTAGCATAATTTGCATTGCAGTTTGTTTTCACAGCCATTGGGAGGTTGGTAAAAGGCCAGATTGCTCTAAAGGGAAAATATTTTAATGCATACATACAGTGGGATATTCAGAGAGATTGTTAACATTAAACCTACTTGGATCACTTATGTCTACTGGGATGACAACAACAATAAAGAAGCCACCTGAAGGTGTCTTACATTTGAAATGCAAATACCCCCTCCCTTTCCCTGTATAATTATAAAGCATGTGCGTAGATCTCCTAAATGTGGGCTGGACACCACTTATGCTTCAATTTAACTATGTTTTTGTGCTGAATCAGAGTTTTCCATAGTAAAGTGAGAACAATTTGGCTTTGAATGGGAAGAGGAAGAGACATTTCTTAATAACTGTGACTAGCTGTTTCATAACTAAAACAAATATTGACTGCACAATGGCAGAAGTAAAACAACTGACCTTAAACGTGGTTAACAGGGAATATGCATAGATGTACATTTGAAACATTTGCATTTCAAGCACCAGAGAATACTTTTTCCTTCCTACAGAAAAGCTAATGTGGCATAAAAAAATAGTTAGGTAAACTGTTATTCATGTTTACATTCACTCTATATAATTGAACAACCGGTGTTCCAGATTTTGTTTCACTTCACAACTTTTGAGTTTGTCTTCTGCTGCGTTGCATTTATTTTCTGGACATATTCAATTTTGCTTTCACAGGAGATAAAAATAATAAAAGAAAGCTTATGATAGAACAGCAGGAAACAAATATAACTGTCTATGAGAAATGACACTCACACATTTTTCATTGATCCTTGAAAAATTAGATGAGTCTCAGACTTACTTTTGGATTTATCTATGCTGGTTGTGCTAATGTGTTAGGGTGTTCCCAGAGTACCCTAAAGAAACAAATTCTCTGGTTTGCCTCCTATTCACGGTAGGAGCAAAGAAGAACAAAATGAAATATCAGACTCAAATGCTTAATAAACTGATAAACCTGTAGGAGAAAGATGTTTTCTGCTGCATCACTTGTCATGAGCAAAATTATTAAGACTTAAAAAAACAACCTTAGTGGCCTTTGCCAGAAATGGGATAGACAGAGTAATCTTAAAACAGTTATTCCTTCAGTCTTTCTAATCTCTCAAGACAACTAAATTAACACAGAAATCAGAGCTCTCACGCACCCTACAGCCAACTGTTCCCAAAACGATGAAAACACTTATTGATTCAATTTATTACAAACTCTATCCTGAAGCAGAAAAAGTGACTCTGTGCTTATTTATTTAGTACTTTTACCCTTGGACTGAGGTTTGCTGTTGTCTTGCATGGTCCCATTGAAGAGCAATGGAGAGCAGTAACAAGGCTTACTTAATATGGCCTCATAGAATCATAAAAGCATCTGCAAAGTCTGGTATGTTTGGGTTCTTTTTCTCTCTTCCTAGTGTATCTGACTGTCTGGTCTGTTTATGTATGTATTTTTAATTCTGCAGTTATGGATTTGCCAGTTATCACATATAACACAAATATCAATATTGATACTTTCTCCGTGTTTGGAGTCTATCACAAGTGTGGCTTCAGGTTTTTATATTTACAAGCACCCCTTAATTTATGTTTATACTGTGCATTTTAATTTATGAAACAGAGAAAAAAATCATAGAATCATTTAGTTTGGAAAAGACCTTTAAAATCATTAAGTTCAACTGTAAACCTAACACTGCTAAGTCCACCACTAAACCACATCCCTAAGCACTGCATCTACACATCTTTTAAATACCTCCAAGGATGGTGACTCCACCACTTCCCGGGGCAGCCTGTTCCAATGTTTGATAACCCTTTCTGTGAAGAAATTTTTCCTAATACCGAATCTAAACCTCTCCTGGCACAACTTGAGGCCGTTTCCTCTCATCCTATCACTTGTCACTTGGGAGAAGAGACCAACACCTACATCTCTACAACCTCCTTTCAGGTAGTTGTAGAGAGCAATGAGGTCTCCCCTGAACCTCACTGCATACTTTATCTGTTTATACAGAGGCATCATATTTAGGCTCACTAAGTTTGCTGAGAATAAGAACTAAGGCTGACACACTGAAAGGGAAAATGCCACTTACCCTTTTTTACATGTGCTCTACAAATGGTCCCTATTGAATGTAACGCATAGAGCTATCATTCATCGAAAACCACAACCAAATCATTGTGAAGCAGAGAAAGTCAGCGGGGTTTTATTCCAGATACTATTACAATGAGAAGACAGACTGTTCTAAATACCCTTTTCCGAGAAATGAATTTGATGGAGAGTACTAGAAAAGACAAGAAAAAGTACAAATGGGTAAACATTCCCAAATGCACCCAAGTTAGGAAACTGGACTGTGCAGGGAGTGCGGTAGGTGCTTGGATAAAACTCAGTTGTCTTCAGGGGTCCAGAACGTGCCTAAGCCCTTGGAAGACATGTTCAGGCTGACAGCACGTGTGTAGAATACCACCTGCTGAGCACAGTGCTGCTCAGCCCATAGGTTTTAAAGAGGTGTGTGGGCCCACAATAAAACCCTGCTCAGGGTGCATTAAAGGCTCTGGACCCCCCAGCTGCACCATCATGGGGCACATCAACCTCCTATTGATTTATCAGCTCTTTATAAGTGACATAGCTGAAGTCAGATTTTGATGTTGTTTTTTATTTGTGTTGGGATAGACTGAAAAACATTTCAGACTGCCAGTATTAGCTGTGCCATGCCCTAGCAATACAGTTATAACCGAGCAATATTCATATCAAAACTAGGTTGTCTAGATTACATTTGTCCTCTCTGTGAAGGACCTGAGTTCAAGTTTCTAACCTATGAAATTCTAAGTCATACATGAGCTCCTTTATGGAACCCGCTGTGGTACCACAGAGCTGCCTTCAAGCCAGCTCAGCCAGGTGGCAAGGAGTTGCCCTGCTGAGGGCTGCCAAGCGCGGGGGGCAAGCATGGATAAGGGGTGGGATGGGAGCTGTCCCCTCCTCCCCCGTAAGTGTCCCCCAGGGTGGGACTGACCCCGCTGTAATGCAGTTATCCATCCTGAGAGGACCTGCAGCTCATAAACTAACATTTCTGGAATCAAGAAATCTCCGAAGTGTTTCTAACAACATATTCCATCACTTCTTGTCACTTTTTATTCAGTGCAAGTAAGGCAATTTTTGAGATGGACAATGAAAAGCAATACATAAAACCTAAGACAAATGATCATAAATGGCCCTGCTGAGAAACTAGATCATATGTAATTTAATGGAGGTAGAAGGTCATTCTAAACACATTAAATAAAACAGCACAAAGCAAACAGCCAAAGCAGATCCTTATGTCACTGTGATATTGAGATTGAAAGACCACACACTTAAAATAACTTAAAAGGACAAAAAAAAAAGTGGAAGGAGGCGTTGGTAGGTATGTTATTAACTCTATTTAACATTATGCTTTAAAAAAAAAAAAAAAGTAGTTATTTAGCATGCATTTGAGGAGATTATGCCACAGATATCTGCAAAATATTTACAAACTTTAAGTGCTCAACAAACGGAAAGCCAGCTCTTTCTACATAAGTGCCATGCTAGGAAGCCAGAAGTGAAACACCAAAGTCATCCATCACTCTCGGGAGTCCTGCATTCATCCCGTTTTGGAGTGTACACCAGTCATTCAGATTGGGATTAAAAGCAGCGTTTAATAAGGGAAGAAGAATGGGAGCTATCACCTATATTAAATATTGGCAGAGTAAACACAAGAATGCTGGCTATTTTATCTCCATTAAGAGTTGAAAAGATACCTGTGCATGGTTTCAGAGTTGTGTGCCCACAGAATGTGTGTGTGCAATTTCAGTCACACAGGGGTTTCTTTAATGTACTTTTTTGAAGATATTTCCTACTCAGCATGCTTCCATATGTTGAGACTATTGTTATTTTAATTATGAAGAAAAATTAAAGGAGTCACTGACAGTGATATTTATGTGGCAAGAGCACATTTAAGGCTACATGTTAAGTCAGCTGTGGAGGATACAACCAAAATTGCAGGCACTGTGTCTTCATCCACTGTCATTCAGTTTTGCATATATACCATATGCACCATATATGTAATTAATGATATTAATGCTATTGCCACATTTCAGGTGGGATGCTCATTTTACTGACCTTAGGTTGTGTTGTGTCACATCTGGAAACCAAGTAGCTGTAGATAAATGATGCAACACTGATGAGATGTGCCACATCTGAAATTGTCTAAATTTAAATGATCAGTGTTTCCTTAATAAGAAAAAAAAAACAAACACAAAAAACCACAAACCCATATTTTAAATCACTCTTCGTAACTTTGTGATTTTTATCTAACAGAACTGCTCTGCATGGTCCTGGTGACTACACTTAGCCACCAATAGCTGTATAGTATTTGATCCAAACTCTGTGCCATAAGCATCCCATATGCACATGAGAAGGGTTGTTTGATTGTATACCTTTGCCATACCATTCCACACATTCACTTGAAGATGAGCACAAAAGCATTTAAACATTTTTCAGTATTTGAAATTGAAATTTTTGAAAGTATACTGCTCAGCCCCAATTAGTGTCCCTCCCCACTGGTTTTCAAAAGAGGCAAAAAGGCATGAAACAGACACAACGCTACCGCTGCTCTGTACATGTGCAAATGGGGCAGCAGCCAGACACTACCAAATACAGATGTGTACCCAGTGTGGGATTCTCAGCCAGACTCCACATGCACCGCCGGCGCTGCTCCACATGGTGGTTTTCAGACAGAGTGTTGGACAAGTCTTGAAAACCTGTAAGAGCACAAGTCTCGCTGCCTTTTCCTGCCACAGAGCACAGCTGGGCATGAAGGACTCTTCCAGCATCTCTGGATTACCCTGCACATCTGCAGGATGGAAGACCCCCTTTCCCTGCAGATTTCTTCCCCCTGAACTCCACAAACTTGTCCCTGTGCACAACAGAGGTCAACTTTCAGTGGCGCTCCAGATAGTCCCTAAATGCAAGAAGGAGCTGTAGTTTTCCTCTGTTACTGGTATTGTAGCAAATCTGCTTACTGCAGCTAAAGAAATTCAGTAAGACTTCCCTGTTGTCCTTAATTGGCTCTGATTTTCAGGCAATCTCTTCTACTAATTTTCATCCCCTAAAAATGTGTTTTTCTTAATTTGAACATGAAATGCTTATTTTCTATTTCTGTATACTTTCAAAGGAAAACTTGGCATAATCCAACCTGTGTTACTCATGACTCCTGTCCCACACATGATAAAAATCACCCAATCACTCCTATTTTTTTTTCTTATCTTTCCCTCCAATTTAGTGTTTTTTCAGGCCACTCCTTCCTCTGGATCGACCTGTGGCACTTGCAGGGAGTCTGTCTTGGAAGTATACACTGAGACAGATGCTTTTAAAACCTTGAAGAATCAGATGTCTTCCTGTTAGGGCAATTTCTGCTTGAGTTAACCTGGCTGCTCTTTCCATGTTTTTCCCAGCCTAAGGGTCTGCCAAGTGCTAGCAAACTACATTTCATTTCATTTTAAAATCTTCAAAATATTCAGCATGCATAGAAAGCTACAAAGAAAATCAGAGCTTATAGTCTTTGAATAAGTGGAACTATGCAATAATACTGAGAAACATTATTTAAAAGTGATAAAATAAATTATAATTCCCACAGTTTCACTGTTTATGTCTGTTAGTCCAAAACTGCACTCACCAGAGACTATAGAATAATTGTATTTTCTTTCCTCAATGGGATTTTTTTTTCCCCCACCACATATGCTGTCTGGGACTGTGATATAAGTTCATCTTAAAATTTTGCAAGTTTCTAGATGAAAGGAAAATCTGAATCTGTTGTTTGTAGCTCAAGCCCATCTTTAATGTAAACATTACTGTGTTATCATATATTACTAAGAAAGCATGAGAGTGAATATTTAAAGTTACATTATGTATGTTATGGTATCTAAAGTTTCTAAGTTTCTTTTCTAAGTATGTGTGAATTTCTCCCTTAAGCGAGCAGCAGTGTGATGAAAACTGGTTGTTTCATTCCTGAATTTTGAGCTGGCATGCTATAATCAGTCTATCAATTTTTTCTCACAAAGTCACATTGAATTTATTGTTTCCAATACATTGAGAAGCGCGAGACTTATGTGAGCCAGTGTGAGATGAGGTGCCAGAGAAAAAGTTCAAAATAACTCAGATGGAACTGTTTTAAGAGGGGCTGTTATTTTCAACACCGAAAAAGATCAGATGTTTACTGCTTGAAATCAGCATTTGAATTCCTGTATGACACAGAGGAATGGGTTGCATGGGACGCATCTCAGCATCCACAGATAAGAAAATTCAACAGCAGTTTAAAAAACTTGAAAGGACATCAAAATGAACATAATGTACAGATCCTCCTAGCCTCCTCTAGCTAAAAATACACCTATCAATAATGAATTTTGATCTTTAGCAAAATCTCTAGAAATTTAAACAAACAATGAAAAAAGTTATTTGGTATTTCACATTTCTGGAGATATGCAGAGCATTTTTCCCTCCTGCTTAGAGCATTATTGTGGAAAAAAAAAAAAAAAAAAAAAGAGAAAATAAAAAAAACCCACATGGAGCTATGTTTCATGTAAACAAGGTTCACATAGACACAAAAAACCCAAGGCTTTTTTTCCCTCAAAATAAAATAGAGTGCAACAGCTCCATTTTCGACAGAAAATGTCCGCACCCTTTTTAAACCAGAAACCCACAAATAGGCTGGCCACTGTTAAAGCACACTTGCAAAAAAAAAAGCGGCATGGTCTTCCAGTTACTGAAAATTGTTCAAAAGGCGGCTGACCGCATCGTATTGTCTCTCACACAGTTCTTACAATGGTATTAAATAGAATCACAAAGACCACTTGTGGTTTCCTTAATATTTTTTTGACAAAGTGCTGTTTGCCAGCCAACACAGATAGCAACATACACATGGGAAACAGGAACTCGGAAGAGCTTGCCCTTACAAGACAGTAAGTATATGATAGGGTATAGTATGGTATTTAAGATATAAGCAATAGGCTAATTTGAGGTTATGGACATTCCTGGGAGTCAGTGAGGGGGGTGGTGGCAACAGCACCTCCTGACTTACTGATTTATGGGCAAAGGTTTCTGGGCATGACTTAATTTCTCAGGCAGACACAGTCACGGAGAACTGGGGGATGTTTTTAGGCTCCTCCAAGGCGTCCAGGTGCCTGGCAGCACCATCAGGGCTGGCTCCTGCCCAGCCATTTATACAGCCGTTTCTTAAGGAAATGCAGAGGTTGCCTGTACAGCATGGATACAATAAAGCCATCTCTTCCCAAAATACCTGTGTGAGGCAGATGATGTCCTGTGCAAAGACAAGGGAGTGGATCTGGAAAGCTTTTGTTTTCTATTACACAGCATGATTTCTATTACACAGCTTGTGCCTCTGACTGAGAAATGCTGGATGGAAATACAGCATCCCTGTATGGGATGTCAAAGTAGATCTCAGGCTGGTGCCTCCTCCTTTTAATTCTCCCCACATTGCTCTCCCAGCTGATACTACCTGACACTTAACAGAGCATCCTCCAGTACCACCTGTACACCAGTGATGAGTTCTCCTGAAGAGCAGGTGCACAATGACAAGGGTGGATAAGCTCCAAGGGTATGGATGCATGAGGGACAAGGTGAAAAACCTTCTTCTCTCAACATTAAAGGGTACTTCAAACTCTGTAGCCTCACCTTCTGCAAGTTGCCCAAGAGATCCTTTAGTTCAAAAATGGAAAATCAAGCCATAACAGCAGCAATGTGGGTGGGCTGTCGGGCCGTCCAGAGCAGAAGGACTAGCAGGGAGGCTGATATGACCAGAGGGGCTCAGCCACAGGACTTGACACCTCTGTTGCTCAACCAGAATTTACAGTATTTGTTTCTCTTCCCTTGGCCAAAATCAGAGGAAGGATCTATCACAGGGCCAAAGATCAGTGGCAGACTAGTGTTCCCACATGAAATGTCTTTAAACTAAAAGAGGACCTAGATCAGACTAGATACAAGGAAGACATTTTTTACAATGAAGGTGGTGCAACACTGGCCCAGGTTGCCCAGAGAGGTGGTCAATGCCCCATCCCTGGAAACATTTCAGTTCAGGTTGGACGGGGCTCTGAGCAACCTGATCTAGTTGAAGATGTCCCTGCTCATTGCAGGGGGGTTGGACTAGATGGCCTTTAAAGGTCCCTTCCAACTCAAATCATTCCATGAATCTATGAAATTCATTTGGTGGCACTTTTCTTCTGAAGCACAGCAGGCTTTGCCAAGCGAAGGAGAAAGATATGAGTGCCCAAGTGGAGACTGGCACTGACTGTGTTAAGCAGAGCCACATGGGCAGCCAGTGGTGCTGTTAGTGAAGCGGAGAACTTGCTCTGTATTCCTTAAGCAGTATTAAGACTCTGGCCGTAAGCGTTTAATATTTTTTTTTGGTTTAAAAAAACACAGCAACTGATATCAATATGCATTATGCAAAATAACCACAATATCTGCAGGCTTCAAAACAAAGATAAACAATGTTGTTTTCCTTTACTTTTTTTATACAATTTTATAGAAATAAGATTAATAATGCCTGCTGACATTTTCTTCCTTAAAACTCTAGGCCAATATTATGCTACTAACTAGATTTCAAAAGCAGAAGGAGATGAAAGTGATAAATTAAAAACGATGCCCAATCTCTGCATATTTAGTTTTCCATTACAGAAATCCCTGTATTTATCCACATGGTCTTCTACTTGTATTATCTTGTATTTTGTCTCACTCTGATCTCATAACCATAACTTAAATCTAACCTGTTCTGCTTTTCGCATTAAAGCCTGCTGTCATCTTTTCTCATGACATTAGCATGGGACACATTTTTATCAAATACATAATGGCAAAACAAATTGCATTCTGTTCTTTCTGCAATAAATAGTAGGATCTAAAGTTCATAATTTTGGGAGCTGAAGCTGTGAAACAAGATGATACAATTTATGAGTAGCTTTCAAAATGATGAATACTGAATAAGAGGTTAGTTGCAGCTCCAAAACTCATAAGTTTTCAGAATTCAGGATCAATAAATAGCTGTGTTCTTTAAGAAAATTTTTAATCAGTACTTCTATTTTTGTGAGCCAAAAATATAGCTAATGAGGGACAAAAAAATAGACCACGTTTGGCACGAGCCTCTATATAGGCACATATGTAAAAAGCCAAACTTGGATATTCTTCTTGGATAACTCTTTTTCTCTTCCTTTTTGCACAAACTGACAGGTTTATATAGTTACCTGTGTAGCACAAGTTCAGTCTGCTTTCTGTGATGTTCGTGTCTATGGAGTCTGACTACCCATGTTAAGGGGAAATCACATTAAAGTAGGGGAATGAGAAAAAAAAAATAATCTCGGCCAATGTAAAGATCAATTGCTTATTAAATATTATTTCCATTTCTGGAGCTTCCTCCATCCATAAGTAACTGATAACCATTGCATTAGATATCCTGCCTAATTCCAGCAGGATGGCTCTTAGCCATCCTCAGAAGATGTAAAAGTTCCTGAATTTCCCCAGTGTGCAAGCTTATCCTGACCCGTTCCTTATCCAAGGAACTGACTGCTAATTGCTTTGGTCTTTATCAGATCTAAAAATCAAGCTGTTCTTTTTCACCCGTAGAAAATACATATTGTTGTAAAATGTCATCAAAACAGAAATTACCACTTAAGCATTTTTGCCCTTTCTTAGCACAGGAGGAAATAGCGGTCCATGGGGTTAAAGTGCCTTATTCCTACTTTTCGCTGGTCTTAGATCAACCTATGTGTCATTATAGATCTTCCTGACACATCTGCTTTTTTTCAGTGGAATCACAGCAAAGTGAAGTTAGAGTAAAGCAGAGGGGAGCCAAACCCCAGCTGTTTATACGATCTTTCAAACTGTGCACCTCGTTGGGAATTGCCTATTCCCTGTACCATCTGATGCCAGATCAGATGTAATTCAGAGGACATTTAAAGGTTGGTGGAACAATTTAGACATGTCCAGACAATCATTCAACAAGTGCAAGGTAAAAACTGTAAGTTTTGCATACTTGTATGATAGGCTATTGGTCTAGACAGGGCTAGCCTGAATTTGGATGCACCTCATTGCATCTTCTTTTCTTTTTTTTTCCCTGATAGGAAATGTTTTCTGCAATGAGTTTTTGGCATATTACTAAGAGAAACCACAGGAACTCTACAAACTATGTCTCAGTCCAGAAATGCATTATTTGCTTGCCTCGCCCACACATATCAATTGCAAGAAGTTTGTATACTCTTCCAGAAACACTGGCCTTACTGGACATCATCTGTTCATTTGCAGTAAATCCAATATATCTTATAAACATTGGGCTAACTATCAGTGTATTAGGTGTATACTTCCATGCAGGAAATCCCAAATAGAAAGATGCTAACTCAAGCAGAGGTGAGAGGAGAGGAGAAAAAGATTGTTTTTTATCCTGATCTTCAGGCAATGATGATGCAAAACCTGCTAGCCACAGTGCCTAACGTAATCATTGTAAATAGGCACACCTACTCATGGGAAGCTGTCGCTTGCTTTATACAAAGCAATCTCATGACTGTTACATTTTTAGCAAAAGCCATTGGATAATATCCTGGATATTCAGTTTTAGCCTTGCTCTGACTCAGATGTGCCAATTTCTAATTACCCAGCAGCACTATGATGTACTTTTAGGACTGAAGACTTTGCTCAATGCATAATATAAGACAGCTGAGCACCTGCTCAAAGCCTTTTGAAGACAATGAAAGACTAATTCTTACTGATTTCAAATAGAGTGGAGGAAGGCCGTGCTGGAGTCCGCTTTTGCAGGGCTATGTAGCTGTAGCTGACTCATACTGCACTGAGGAATAGGTCCTCTGTGCAATACATGTGTGGCCACCAAACCTTTAATACGAGCTTTAATATTTATTTTACATCCACAGTGTTGATAAGTGAAATGTGTTCAGAGCAATGCGAATTTTACAGTAAGTGATCTTCCAGCCTGGATGCTGGCTTTATTAGACAGCATATCTCCATCGTTAAGTAATTACTTACATTTGATCTGTTATCAGCAGAAGATGAACTAGAAATTTGAGAACAGAAATACTGTCTGGACACCATTTCACCAAGTATAGGGATTGTAATAATCTAATCTAACAAGAACCAACGTGAGATTTTAAGTAAAGATTTTTAATCTGTCAATAACAGGTTGTACGAATCACAGTATCCCTGGGCACCCTCACATCACACCCTGTGGCCCCTCCAGAGGTGTGTGGGCGCTTCCCCAAGCTACATTACCTTATCTAACCTGAGGAGCTACTCCTATCAGCTCAAACCGTATTCTGGTTTGGCCCACGACATTTCAAATAATTCAGTATGAGGACAGATAAGCTCAAGGATAAACAAAGGTCTCCTGGAAGACAAACTACTTATTTCATTACTACAAGGTAAATTAAATAATCTTCTTATCTTCATGGTTTATGTTTTCTTCTGCTTACTTGGATTTTTGCTTTTCGACTTTTGCCAGTCTTGGCACATTTAACTTTCAATATTTTCACCTTCTGCCTTTTCCAGGCTGCTTCTGGTTCAGCTCACTTAACGGTTGTTAGTTTTAGCAAGATCTTTTTTAATTTAGATAGCATCCCCTTCCATTTACCATCATTCCTAATTGCTACATGAAGGTGAATTCCCATCTGTAAACAAGCAGGGATTTGTTACCCTGGCCAAGAGAAGCAATCACCTGTGCATACATTTCAAAGTGTCAGCTGATACTTTATAAACCTTTGTTTTCACAGAGCTCACAGATCACTTGCAGTACAACATTTGGGGAGCTGGAAGCCTGTCTTAATGATGGTTGCTCATGCACATGGTTACTGGAAAATCATTCATGAATATTGAATCCAATTATTATGAACAGGTGCAACCAAGTAACTGCATTTCATGCTCACTGAGATATCACAAACACTCAAATTTGATAAAGTCAATACACAAATATATACTCTGGTACACAACAATAGCTTCATGTACATTCATGAGAATGCAAATACAATGATCATGATTCTCAGTTTTGAGGTCGTGATCATGATTCATTTTCAGTAATTTTAAACAATTATTTCACCTCATTGCTTAATTCTTCCTACAGCTGGGAATCCAATAAGGGGAGAAAGAAAACAGTTTGTTGTAAATCCTTTCTTGCTAAAAACTGAGGCTCATTTACGTCCCCGAGAGAAAGAAAGAAAGAGACTGGTTCATATTAAAAATCTTTCAGAGCTATACTGTGCTGAAACTGCCAACAGAAAAAGAAGCATTTGAGTGGGATCACATCCCAGGCTCCCTTCGGACCGCACCAAAAGTCAGCCATGGGCACATACATGTCTGCTACACAACCTTTACTGACAGTTGTGTTTTAGAACATACAGAAATGCATAGCAGCTTCTGGGTGACCAAAGACAGGCTGCAGGACCCTGGTACCACCAGTGTCAAGCTGGACCCACCAGGAACTTCTTGAGATTCAGCTTAAAGTATTTTCCATCACCACAGAAACTAGGCTGCCACTCTAGAGACGTTAGCAAACTGCTTTTTGGATTTCCTCCCCAAACAGTATTTCATTTGCCAGCTTGTCTTTTATCTTGCACACTTCTTCCTACAACATATGTATTAAAAAGTATGCATATCCCTTTTTAGACTGCCTCTACCAAACTTAACTTTCTGAGTGGATTTCAGAATCATAGATCTTCTTTGCTACCTAAAATCCTAGTAGCCCTTCCCTGCAAATGTTTTTGTTGGAATTCCTCTTTCCTGAGCAAGGATAACCTGAACCGGACACAGACTCAACCAGGGTGTTGTTCAGCACCATTAACACTTTTTGCTTTGGATTACAAGTGGTGAGATACTGCCACTGCTCTGCTGTGATTGCACATTGCATTCACAAGGGAAAGATGTCTTTATGAAAATTGGTCTCATTATTTTTATGCTTCATAGTTCCCACTAAAATTATTTTGACCAGAAATAAGACTGTTGAGCCTCACTGAGCAGAAAAGGAAATGTTCAGCAATCCTGATGATAACCTTGTAGAAATTGTTGTTGTTGCTGACCTGAGCCCTGGGGTGAAAGTTACAATGATAACAGCAGTAATAATAGCAATACTAATAACCTCTAATAATACTAGAAAATGCTTCTTCCTATATTTGGGGAAAACGTCTATAGGGAATCTCCAAGTTACATCTTCGATACTCACTTGGTTTCTATATATAATAATTCCTTATACATTTCCTCACAAGGCATCTACATCAGTTCAATCATCTTCTATCTGTTGGGCAATATCCTCCCTCATTATTTCCAAGGTGACAGCAAAGAACTTTGTAATCAGCCTTCACTGAGCTCCACTCACCATATCTCTCACTCCTTTCATTTTTTTTAACAGCAAGGAGAAAGATATTTTTTTTTTAAAAAAAAAGTGTTTTATGATCTATGCAAGGACTGAAAGTGGCCTGAAGAGACATATTTTGGATTAAGTCTCATTATGTAAAACTAAAATCAATTAGGATTTCCTCCAAACTAAATTAAAGGAGGAGATTATTAAACTTATTTAAATAGTCAGAGTGAAGTCTTCTCCTCAAGGTTTTAGCTTTGGCACTTCTCTATGCAGTGTGAAATGCAGACTATGAGTAATTGTGATAGACTGCACAGAAGAGTAGTCGGAGGATGAATTCATTCCTCCATCTAAATCAAGACCCTCATCCAATTTGCAATTGACTTAGACAAGGACAAGAATTCACTTTAGACTGTCAATATTGTCCAGTTACCAGAAGGGTGACTTGGACTACCACCATTTGCCATTCTATTATTTAGTGGGCATCTGCTGGACAGCTGTAAGATCACACCTTTTAAATTAAACTGTGTGGAATTGCTTAGAAGACACTGTTTCTTATTTTACATTTTACCATCTCTCCTAGAGAACATAATGCTATTACCCATATGTCATCTGCTTATTGTTGTGGAATAATGCAGACCAGAGGACTGACTCCCCACTGGGGTACTTCATATTCATGCTGCTGTAATATTACGTTACATCAGTTGAAAATTAGAGTAATATAGTGGTGAATGAAACTATCCATACGTTACTGCAGCCTTCAGCACATCTTTCCTATCAATAAAGAAAAGCCGTCACAGATGGTTTTTATACTCTTATAATTAATAATCATGGTACCATGTTAGTGTCATCTTAACATAATAAAAGTGAATCTATAAATTGTATTCAGCATTTTTACAGCATCTACAATGACTGCTTTTTGCAGAAGTGTACAGCTCTGACAGTAACTCTTTTTGAAATGCATTCGTAAAGAATAATTTCAATTTACTGTTTGTTTTCTTTAATATTATTTATGGAGTGGCATAGTTAATTTTTTTTTTAATATCATTTTCAGATTGATCCTTTACAGAGTCAGATTACTTTTATTTTTGTTTTTTTTTTAATTCTGCGTTTTCTTTCTCAGCTTTCAAAGCAACTCTATTCTAGACAGGATGATGTCTTACATCACTTCTGAGCTGGCCTAAACTTTCAACAGCACTCCCAGCACCGAACACCATATTTTCTTTGTGGGCAGCCCAAACCCTGTTTGATACAAAAGTATCATCTGTCCGTTTGAGGCTACGTTTAGGATGACTTCTGCAGAACAATGGAGACACACATATCCAACGTATTATGGTGGTGAAATGTATTATTGTATGTGCAAGTATTTACTTCAGTGTTTTGCAATGCTTCCATTTTTTTTCTCTTGGCTGAAAAAGCACAGGCACGTTTCAAATTGAGCACATGCTTAGTCATTTTTCTGAATCAAGGCAAGATTATATCAAGGGTAGATGCAGCTATGGAACACTGTTATTTCTAGAACCTTTAAAAACATGTTACATTTTGAGAGAAATCCCTTTTGATTTGGATTTA
>NW_009647006.1:620984-636751 GCF_000708025.1 Charadrius vociferus | reverse complement strand
CCAGATCCTGACAAAAATTGCAAGTGAAATGGCAGGTTGGGTTATGATAAGGGATGGACATGTTCTGTCAGCTTATTTCAAAAACTCAAAATTTGATTTCCATTCCCTTCTGATCATGGCAAAGGGTAAACACATTTAATGGTTGGACATAACGATCTTAAGGGTATTTTCCAACCTAAATGATTCTATGAGTCTATGATTCTATATTCCCAAACTCATTTAGCTATCGAGGAGCCCAGACGTACAGACATACTGGAGGGAAAAAGTACTTTATAAGAATGTTTATGTAAATTACAATTATTTTTTTCTCCAACAGATCAACTAGGAAATAGTCGACTCAGCATAAAAGTAATGTTTTCCTACACAAAAGCTGTAATTTACCTGATGTCATCTACCATCCTAAATCAGAGCAGTAAAATGCAGTCATAAGAAGCAAGGAGAAATATGTTGCCATATTGTTGGGTCTGCCTAGCCCAGTAACAAGTTTCTGGCAGTGGCCCGTAAGAAATGTCTGGAGAGTTTAGGACTACAACCACCTTATCGTGAGGACTGGCCTGGTCTCTCCCACGCTACAGTCCTCTTTTTATTGGAAATTTACTGGGTCAAAAGAGAGATTTCTCTTTAGTAAGTATTGATTTTTTTTTTTTCTTCCTATGAATGTCTGATTGATTGCTCTTTGAATCCATGTGAGCTTCCTGCATCAGCAGCAGCCTGTGGTGGTATGTTCAGTGGGTTACGTACCTCTCATTTTTCAACCCGTCACGTGATAATTTCATCTGGTGACCCTTAGTTCTTGAGCTGTGGGAAACAGTGAACCATTGTTCCTAGAGATGTTCCTCGTCAAGAGTTGTGGGCCATTTAATTTTCCTGTTCCTTATCCCAGTCATCCTGGTTTTCAATCTTTGTATCCGTAATAATTTTACTATATCAAACACACCAGCTAAACCTGCAATGCCACTGTGGTCATACATGAAATATACTGAGTTTGTTCAGAGTTTTTTCAAGATATTTTAAAACTCCTTTGTCTATTATTCAGATCCAGAAACGCATATGAGAAAAATACAATGTACTTTTTTTTTAGCTCTTTGGACAGTAAAGTCCTTTAAAAACTGTTCTGTTCTGGAGGGCACCTTTGCAGATTCAGTTATGCAGTCAAGTTCATTGATGGAGTAATCCTAAGTGCCTGTGAAAACCTGGCACCTGCCTTGATCCACCAATATTTTTCAGATACCGCATTGATTGGTTTTACAGTCTGTTATAACGGAAGCTTAAGTTGAGCTTTTCACAGACTCAGAAATGCTTATGGTGAATAGCCCCAGTCACTTTTCAAGAGCATCCTATCAAGTTCAGTTGATAAAGATGAGATTAACCTATTATGGATGTCATTTTTCTAAAACACCGGTATTTTCATTTGTCAGTTATCGCTGGCAAGAAGCAGGTTTGACCTTTAAGACAGGAATATGTAAGATGTTGTCAAAATGGATCAGAAACTCAAATAAAGTAGATGTGATAGAGCATTACCAAGACTGTAGAGTGAGAGTTCACTGATCCTTATGGCCCTCCCAGAAGACCCCTTTCTCCTAGAAACATCAGTGGCAAACACCAACAAATACCCGCTTAAATATATTTTGGTGAATTTTAACATCCTTGCAAGAAAAGGGCTAACAATAAAACAATGACTGGTGTAGACAAAGCACTCTCTCCACTGGCAGAGTGGTCTGACTTTCTGCAGTTTTGTCACCTTAATATTGGAAGTCCCCAACTTTGGGACTGTGGATTGTTGTGTGCCGTATTTAGTAAGTAAAGTTAATGAACTGGAATTCCCAGATTTTCTCTCTGTCCTTTTCTCCCGTGCTATCAGGGCTAAAATAAACTTATTTACCTAATTTCTTTCATGTTCCATCTATTAAGATACGGAGCCAGTCTCAACTTTTGGTACGTTACAGATAAGTATTCACACAATCACAGAATGGCTGAGGTGAGGTCATCTTGTCCAGCCCCCCTGCTCAAGCAGGGTCACCCACAGCAGGCTTTTAAACATCTCCAAGGATGGAGACTCTACAACCTCCCTGGGCAACCTCTGCCAGTGCTTGGTCACTGTCACAGGAAAAATGTTTTTCCTTATGTTCAGACAGAACCTCTCATGTTTCAGTTTCTAGCTAACATTTGATACATCAACGATTTCTGAATTTAGGATCTTTTGCAGTAAACAAGGAAGGCAGTTCAATTTTGGACCACTTAAGGCTAAAGGGACAAATAAAATGATGCTAATAGTTTGTAAAAGAGATCACCACATACAATATTGCAACACATAAATGGTTCTCAGGTCATAAGTTTTAACAGTTTTGCACACCAGAGCTTCATAGAGAAACTCTCCCTTAGAGTTTCTTCCATTCCTTTTCTGCAGTGCATTAAATCGTACTTTAACAACCAGAGCACGTGATCGCATAATATTATTGAAGCATTTATTCTCAATTTCAATATCTTGATATTTAGTATTTTAACTCTTAAAAAGGAATTCTGGAGCTGGAAATAATGAAAACATCACCATTAAAATGGCCAGTCCAGTCTGTAGTGAGGAAGAGTGGAGATTAATATTCAAGAGCAGAGTTTAAGTTTGAATTGTACTCAGGAAAGTACAGAGATCTGCAGCAGAAGATGACACAGAGCCATGTTTTCATCCTTGTCATCCCCCTCAGACAAAGTTCTGCACAGCTGAAAATCTGACTTCATGTTGTTAACCTTTTTTTTACACAGGCTTGGTAGTAAATATGTCCTGCAATATGGTAAAATAAGGCTCTGCTTTTCCATTTCCAAATTTGTGTTGTGTTTCTTATTTGCTTCCTCAAAGAACACATTGTTCTGAGATACCATATCCCTTTTCCTTAGCTATTACACAATGAAACACTGAAAATTAGTAATTTAAAAACCATAAAAATAAACCTATTTCTTCTTGGATGAGATTCTCATGTTGCTGGGCATGTAAATTCTACTGCTAATCAGTGGGAGTCAAACCTTACTTTTGCTCATATTCTTAGAAGACATGGAAAAACTCTGCTTGCTACTGAT
The DNA here is from genome assembly GCF_000708025.1 of Charadrius vociferus. Lineage (NCBI taxonomy): Eukaryota > Metazoa > Chordata > Aves > Charadriiformes > Charadriidae > Charadrius > Charadrius vociferus. Next base: position 633,682 of record NW_009647006.1, on the reverse strand, counting down.
ATTGCAGAGTTAAATATACCCTCAGGTTTCTGTGGATATAATCCATTTCTCCTTGATTTTTTTTGGCCAGATTGAGTTTCTCTTTTTTTATGCAGCATACAGCACTCAGTATTACCTCATTATGTGGTACTTGATAAGTGCATGTATTTTTAAATTGTCTGACAGAATATTTCTATTAAAAAAATCTATAAGAGAATGAAATAGCAGTGATGAGCTTTTATTTCATAACATCACCCATCATGACCAAATGGAACAATATAAGGTCTGGCATTGTCTATCTAAGCAATTGCATCCATCTTCCTATTTTGCTGAATGATCGTTTACTGTTTCCTACTTCAGATGATCAAGCACTTTATTGATGAAGCTCATACAGAACTGGTTCAAAATCCTACTGAAATTCAATGACAAATCAGAAAATTGAACAGATGTCTCGCAAGCACCAATCATATGCCTTGTCAGCAAGATCCTCATCTAGCCAAACAGTGTTCCAAAGACAACCCTCTACCCAGGGATAAAATATGAGCCCCAGTTCTGAAGAGGGTCAACCCTCAGCTCAGGTCTAGTTATTATTTCCTGTAATTGAGTACAAAAGACACAGGGATTGATTTTCATCTATACCCAAATTCATAGCTCCTGTGAAGGTCTGAGCTACTGACAAATAATTTCAACTTCTGACATTGATTATGCTTCCTTAGTGAACACTATATCACAAGAGCACACAACCACTCCCCATTTCCCTGCCTGCCTGCCACTGCCCTTATGCTGTGCCGAGCACAGAGGATGTAGGATGCAGTTTTCTGAGCGGGAAATGCCCATCAAACAGAGGATTTATCTTCATCCTCACTATAGTGCAGTGGCAAGGTGAAGATAATCACCGCAGCGCTACTGCACTTATTTAGAGACAGGCAACTTTTGCCTGCTTGAACTGCTTCAGTTGCAACACCACTCATATTTGCAGTCAAAATCTGGCATCAGAGTTCACAATAATAGCTGGAAGAACAACCTGCCCATTTCATCTTTACCTGGATTCCTCCCATCAAACACTGCAACAGCAGTGTCCTAGGTCCATGCCTTTTGATTTTGTAATAATTGCCATTTTTAAAAAATAATTTAGAATATTTTCCTTCCAAGTCTGCATCTGGAAAACATTTCTTTCATAGGAAGTAGTAGCACCAAACAAAAACCCTGACCCAGAAGAAGAAATTATTATTAACACAAAGGAAAAATTTGCATCAAGGTTTTTCAAGGGCAAATGTCTCAAAGCTTTATCCTTTAAAACTGTGCCTTCATTTATACCGTTTCTTGCAAATGCTACAGCCATCCTCTATAAGCGCATAAATTCCCAATGACTACTAGAAAAGTTAAATGAAATATGTACCGTCATTCGCATACGAGGCCCCAGATGCCGGGCTGCCTGTCGGCGGTGCAGGATGGCTGCCAGGCCATCTGGCTGACGCCTGTCCCGGCAAGGGCTCTGTGCCTCATCCTCTGGCTTGCACCACAAAGGTCTCCCGCTACCAGGCGGGCCCCCAGCCAGCACCTGATGTCACTCCTCTCCACAAATGTCAGCACAGGGTAGGCTAGAAACAATGCACAGAAACGGACGATCACACCAAGTCAAGTTAATACGCCAGGATTTCAGGATGCATCGCAGGGACTTCTGTTCACACCCATTTGCACTTTTTGAATATATATGCACTTAAATACATATATGAACGAGTAAGTGTGCATGCTGCTGAAATCTTCAGCGCCCAACTTAGATTCCCAGCTGTTACCACGTGCCACAGTTTCTGGTGCTTTCAGTTGGCAGAGTGCAAAAAGCAGCACTACTGTGCTCCCTTTCAGTGCCCAGACCTTCATCCACACTGTATTTCCCCACCACTCTAGTGATATTTCACTACCAGTGCCTGCCCAGGCATGCCCATAACAAAACCAGCCAGAGTTTGACCATAGCTATTTACAAGTCAAAGCTCAAGAGTGCTATGATCTGTTTTTTATGTGCAAAAGCATATTCTGCTCTCTGTTAAAATACAAGCCCTAAGGTCATCGCAGTCCTTTCTGTTTACATCTTCATTAGTCAATCAAAAGAGATACACATTTATGATTGCAGCTTTCAAAATCAGTTTCCTTCTTCAAGTTGTTTCTTCAGATTTCCCACAGGAACCCTCAACATAATAAATAATTCTAATTATAAATTAATTGGCTGTTAGTAAGTTAACTAACAGAGAATTTAGCTTTACTTTTCCTAATAAAACTAACAGTTTCAGTAGAACATGTTCACAGTCATTTTTCTCTTCTGTCCCTTGCTTCATACCTTTCCTCTTCACTTCTTTATACTCGATTTTGTCTTTCAGATTTTAAGCTGAAGAAAAATCCTTCTCTCTGAAGAAGATTTTCTCATCAAGTGAGCCATATATATATTTTTAATAAGGATATCAAACCCAGCCTGACGGAACAAACACCTTAAGACATCTTCTGTACATGAGTGTCTCTTTAAAAATATTAAAGCTCTAGAGATTGAATTGTTTGCAGGTTTAACTGAACTGAAAAAGTAAGAAACATTGCGATAAGACAAAATGATGACTCAGGTCTCTATGTAGCATACAATCAATTTTAAAGGATTTCTTCAGTAGCCCATGTCCTTAGTGGTCTTTGCCCCTGAATTTTTGCTATGTCAGAACATCTTTACTCTAGGTTAATTGTTCAGAAAAGCTTGTCACACTTTACAGAAGATTTTATTTATTTCTCCATCACAAAATCCAAGTTTTGGATTATTTCAGGGTTTTTCTACTAACATTTATGCAGGGCTTTTATGCTCCTGCTGGACAAATTCTCAGCTGGTACCTCTTGTTTCATCCCTTTACTTGCAATTCCCATGTCTAAACAATTGACACTTCACTTGGTAAAACAATTTGTTTTCCCTAATGAAAAAAAGAAAAGTGTGCATTGCCTATTTTGTGTGGAACTGAGGTTCCTCAACCTTCAGCAATTTTTCGTATTACAGCATAAGTCTTACTTCTAGACAGAAATGAGAATGAAAGATTGCAGCCAGTCTACCTTATAGCTACTATTCTTAGCCTGCCCTATCAACTTCTGTTTCACCTTTTTTTCTGACTATGGTGGGTTTCTTGATACATCAGGACCTTACTGTCATACCTACAGAAATACTGTCTCTCATCTGAAAGGATAATTTTCAACTTAAACGTTTCTTTTGTGCACAGTAATCCTAATTTCAGTTCTTAATTTTCCAGTAAGACAATTAGGCTCTAACAGTCCACAATCATGGACTCATAATTAGTTACTTGAGGATGAAGATTTGTGAACTTGAATTACATCTACTTGATTTCTGTATCTATCAGTTGTTTTGCATGTGTAACTTCGAATTTCACACAAACGATGACACCTTATATAAAAAAAATAAAATCCACTATTTCTATCATTTCACCTTCTGTGGCATTTACTGCCTTTTTAAAAAGGGTATGCTCCTTCACGAACTGATACTGGTATATAATCCAGATTATGTATTTTCTTCATTGCATTCTACAACGTGAACTCATAAATGAAATGAAACACTCAAAAGCTATCCAAAGTTTGGGCTGCTTATATAAAAGTTTAGGGAGATTATATGAACCCATGAAAAAGAAATAAATTTCTGGATGACATGCATAAAAAACCCACACATCACAAAGACTTCCTCCTCAATGAGTTAAACTTTCCGAAGATTTTGGGTGATATTATAGTTGGGGATTTATTAAAAATGGGGGAAAAAAAGTCAAAGTAAACAAAGTGCTGCAATGGATATGGTAGATGAGCCTTTTTGTGCATGGTCAAAATTGTGGACTTGTTAGACTAGGACATCTGTTGTGAAAATAGCACAAAGGGACACTAGCTATCCTGGAGGCTATGGGTTGTACTAGTTACATTTGTTTCTGCCAAAATGGCAAAAGAGAATAGGGTGGGGAGTTCTGATGATAAACGTGTGTCTAAATGCCAGAAGGAAGCTTTAGTGCAGCAATACAGAAGTCAGTTTGCCAAGAGCTGCCACGAAGTAGCCTTATTCCTACTTTTTGGGATGGCAGGAGACAGGACAGCAAAAGAAAAACAGCTGGCCTCAGGAGTGCAAACTTCAGTAATCTCAAAACACTGTCAGATGATCTCTCCTGGGAGATGAATATAAGAGCAGGGAGAATTATGGAGGTTGATCGTTTTCCTGAAGAAACCATACCAAGGGTACAACACAACCTCACCCATTGCGAAAATCAGAAAGGGAAGCTAATGAGATACAAAGTTGGCCAAAATGTGAGCACTGTATTGAATGATGAAGAAGCAGGGAAGTAACAGAAAGCAGCCCACATCATTAAGATGTTGCCAAAGAGACAAAGAGACAAATTATAAGCAATTACAAGGGGAAGAAAAAAATATTAAGTATATCTAATGAAAGTAAATCCAAAATTCACTATTCAAAAGGAAAGGAAAGCTGGCAACAAATTATCCTCAGATGGTCAAATTGTTGGATGTTTTTTGTATCAGAATATCAGTTGAGATCAGGTTGTTAACACAGTGAAAAAGAGGAAAGATATTCCAAGACAAGATCAAAGAGTACTTAGATAGTTCTGATTATTGCAAATCATCTGCCTAGCAGGTTGTTGGAAAGTATTGGCTGATATGCCTGATGAACCTTGAAAAAACAGCTGGTGAAATTTTTCAGCTGTAGCTAGTTGTCTTTCTGAAACCTGAATGAGATTCAAAATGGCTGAATAAAGCAAAGGTAGAAAAGATGCGTTCAGGTACTATACATAAATCACATAAGCCTCAAGCTTGTACCTCAAATGATCCTCTCGACCTACCCAAAGAACAGTTTGGCACACTGGAGAAATGATATGGAAAATACTGTATATGAATCTATGCATATAACACCTAGTTGTAAATTAGGCAGCAGAGCTAAAGTGCATGAATATAGGCAAGCTATAAAGGAGGTAGATAACAGGTCTTCAGAAAAATACTTAATTGAGATGAGTTCATTCTACTCTTGCAAAGGCAAATGCTAGTCAAGGCAGTCTGCAACCAGGCTTATAACATGTAGTGAATAATCCTTCTGCCATACTCAGCACTTCTAGCACCAGCTGGAGGGAAGTCCTCTCTGGAGGCATCCTTTGGGGCATCCTTCTTCAAGGAAAGCTGTGGCTGAATGAAGGAAGCCCAAAGAAGAATGAGCAAACATCTTGCAAATACAGTCTGCAAGGAAGCCTGTGTACTCAGGGTTTGGTAACCTACAGAAAAACAGTAAAAGATACATAAAGGACTGCTGCAAAGAAGGCGGCAATAGTCAATTTTTAATTATCTGTAGACAGAAGACAAACTGCAGCAATCAAGATCGAGGTTACACATTAGAGAAGACTCTGTTATTATAAGGATAGTGAGATCTAGATAAAGAAGTTTCATTCTTCTCACCAAACGACTTTAAACACAAGCTTGAAAAACAGTACCAGCTGACACAGTACCAGTAGCCTTGGAAAACAAGCTAGGTCTCCTGTCAAGGTCCAGCCACTTCACATTCCATGTGATTCTGTAGTTTCTTCAATGTGGAGGAGTGAAAATGAGGGAAAACCGAAGAAAAGCATGTACATGGTGTAGTCTCATAATTCTTCCATAGCTATGGATAGGTGCAAACTATGTAATTTTTAACTCTACCTACTTTTTTTCCATAAAAATACACAACTATTTCCTTACTAAGTCTTGCTGGGCTAAATTTTGTTTCACTTTGTAGAAACCCTACTTATTTAGTATACATTTATGTTCACCAATTTAATATATAAAATATGTACACCTTAAAAATGTTTACCAAAATGTTGCTCTTGCTTTAATGTTTTAACCAAAGTTGAATGAATAGACACTTGAGGAAATCCTAATGCAAAGAAACATTGTGTTTTTACTATTGAATAAGCCCTCGTTTTTTAGCCAGATTTTGAAATTTTAGTTAGTGTGGTGGAATCTGGCCTTTAATAGATACTTTTTACTTAGTATAGCATAATGGTATGAAGTGGACTTTTGGTTCAAACTGTTTATGCTTGTTTCTGTTGACCCTATATTTACATCAAATAAATATGGTGTTAGGTTTACATATAAATTAATGTAATATAAAGCTAACCCTTATTTCTTCACAAAAAGCCCCCCTACAACAACATAAAATTTCTTCTCAAGCCGAGGAAAGTTATTTCATTTCTAATAATTTTATTGTGAGTGTGCTAGGTGGAAATACAGAACTGTGAAAAGGCTCATTTTAGCAGGGATAACAACTCACAAAAGTTATTCTGAGGAATGGGGTGGAATGAATCATATTCATACGTGTGTGCGCTGGATGGCAAAAATCAATGCTTTCTCTTAGCAAAGACACTCTCGGGGATAGAGAAATCAGAGCTGCGAAAAACCTAACAAATTTTGCCTGACAGATTTTCCAGGCAAACTACACTGCTGGTGCACTGGGATTACACAGAGGATGTCAGTCCCTGCGCTAGCAGGAGCAGCCCATTTCACAGTGGCTCATTTTGGATCCCTGGGGATGCCAATAACCCCACTGCATTCTCCCACCCCCAATGCACTGACCGGGCTGGGCAGTGGTAGAGACGCTGGGATCACAAACAGCAAGAGTCAAGAAGAGGATGCAGTACCCATGCTGCAGAAACAGGCATACACTGTCAAATGCAAACCCCAAAACAGACAGAAAAATAAAAAAAGCAGGTGTGTAGAGAAAAGAAAAAGAAGCAAGGTGTTCCAGGCTGGGAAAAAAAAGGCTCACTTATGTCCCCATCCTATTAAGATTTTGTCTCTGTGGCCCAGTTCAGCACTGTTACCTGTTTGATGCCAATGCTGTTGCAGGTATTCGCTGGATTCTCACCACCATTGAGCTGGTGTAATTGTGTGTGGGCTCAGGAAGCCCAATTATTGGCAGTGTTTAATGGCCCCCTCTTAAAAAATCCCTTGCTCACTGAATCTTTAACAATACCCTGTTAAACAATAATCATGCCAAAAGCGGTATATATTCCTGCAGGCCTAAGCCACCAAATTGTGTCCATTGAGTCTGTATGTCCAGCCCCTGGGGAACAGGGAAGAATTTGTATTTCTGCCCAGACAGTGCTCTCTTCTGGGAATGAGAAAAGCAGCCTTTTCTTGCCCACCATCACCAACAATTATACCCCTGCCTCTTTATTTGTCAGCACTAATAATGGCACTGTTGTGACTCAGGAAAGAGCGGAAAAGCTGATGAAAGATGCACCACTGGTGTGGTGCAGACAGCTACTGAACTACCTCTAGTGCTTGTTAGTAAAAATTATGTGATCTAAATGTCAGTGCCTAATGCAGCCCCATCCAACTGCAAGGGATTGTAGCACATACAGCAGAAATAAGGGAAAATTGTTGCAGCATGATGGTTGCTAGGATAATACCAGCAGTAAGAAAAGAACTAAATGAAATTGAAAAATTACATATTTAACAAGTGGTTAGATGGCAATTATTATTTTAGGCCAATATCTGAATTCGCTTCTTCCTGTCTTGGGTCATTAATTACATGAGTCAATCTGTTGATCTGAGTGGGATGATTTTCATGAAGCCTGGCTTGTCAGTGGGAGTAAGGGGTTTACAAACCACAGACGAGACAAAAGGATTCCTCCCATCAGCAGCTTGTTACAGTGCTGTGGTAGAGTATTTGCACAGACAATACACTGCAGAACAAGGTTAAAGGCAGCAGGTAACCACCCAGCTTTTATCCAGTGATCCTCTTCTGTTTTCTGTGCTGCAGACCAGGAAGCAGTACTGCTTTATGTCAAAAAGAAAAAAAGAAAAAGAAAAAACCAGCAACCTAAGGACAGAGAGTTGCTATAAACACAAGAAAACCTACACTTCTAAAGGCAAACTTGCCTTATTTTCATCCTTCAAAATGAAAGGGCAGGTCCCTGTTTGCTTCATTCTCATCAGAAGTGCTTAGCCTTGTTCTGCTAAACAGGATCAAGCCAGTATTGATTCTACCCTGAGAATAACGTAGCTGAAAATTAGATGGTTTACACACACACCAAAATATATAGCAATAATGAAGTTGGAATAGCAACGCTGAGCCTTAAGCTAGATTTGATTCATACCATGAAATCATCAGGTTTTCTAAGCTCGGGAGGGTTGGACCTCTTCATTATCTGGACGGAAGACTTCAGAAAAAGCCTCAGGAGCTGAAGGAGCAATGGAGGTACTTCAGCTCGAGATCGATACACTGGCATGTTGTTCAGTGTCTGGGTGCACTTTGCTGTCAGAGGTGAGTTTCAGAAGAGTTGAACACTTACTGCCATTACCAAGCCCGCAGCAAGAGCATCCCTGCATCCCACCAACGCTCAGCCTACATTTTTAAGAAGATTCCTGGAATTATACAACCCGGTAAGGACAGTGACCAAGCTGCGTGGGGCTGTGCCTGTCCCTGCCCACACTTTGTCACACCGAGCTCTGGATGTCATCCAGACCAGTCACTTCTCAAAGGGATGGCAGCAGTCTGTGGCTGTGTCCCTCTGCTGCTCAGCTACTGGTGAGTTCAACCCCTACTGCAAGCCAGTTTGGTGTCAGCCAACCCTCAGCTCTAGGACCACATGAATGACAGCACAGGGCCACACCAAGGCCAGGAGATGCCCATGCCCTGTCCCAGCTGTGGCCATTAACACGTGTTCGTGGAGGAAGTCACAAAGGCTGCCGTACCACACCTTCCCAACATTGCCCCATCCTACAGCAAGCTGCAAATCAGGCATATCCTAAGCTTCAGGTGGACCAATTTTTAACCATGCAGAGTGTTGGCATCCACAAGGTCCTGTAGCAAGGAATTTACCAACAGGTTACAAGTGAGTATAGGCATTGCATGTTTTGACAGATTCATTAGATCGTTTCATTTGGTGTCTCCTAGGTTCATGCAATGAAATGGCAGAGAGAAAGTAGGCCTTGTTAAATTTCCATGGCGCTTGCAGAACTGTGGAAGTCCATTACAGCCCCTCTCCCCGCTCCCCATACTTAGACATACCTCCCATTCACTCCTTTTTGTAGAGTTAAAAAGTCCTAGCCTATTTAGTCTTTGCTTACCCAGAAGTTTACCACACTTTTGCCAACCCTTGTCACACCTATCTATACATTCTTTCCTCAAAATGGTAAAGCTGGAAGACTGGAACTGTATGCAGCGCTCATTATATGGAACCATCATTCATCAGCAGCAGTTTTGTCTGCTATTTTCTCAGTCTTCCTGCTTCCTTCAAGCAGGTGAGAAGAGTTCAAGTGGTTTAAATGATCGCATTCGTGTCTCTAAAATAGTTATTGCTGCTGAAGTCTAAAAGCATGTATTTTAGATGAGATCCCACATTACACTTCTTTCTGCTTACTAGAGGAACCATTAGGAAACCAACCAACGAGTGAACTCACATCATTTCTATCTTTTTTACGTAAAGTCTCGATGCTGGATTGCAGTAAAGTGCCTGTAAGTGTGCCGCGCTCACTGCAGGCACTAATGCTGTTTATCTGCTCTTTGCAGGCTGCACCATACTCAAGGTGACTCTCACAGATACCTATATGCATAAATATTACACTAACCACCATACCTCAAGATATACATAATGCATTACTTAGTCAAAGCAGCAGCATGAGGCAATGCATTACACAAGTTACTGACATTGAAAGAGATTCGGGGCTCTTAGCAGCACTGAGAGTGCTTAGCTGGGGTGTGCTCCTGACAGGGAGCATCACTCAGCTTCTTGCAGAAGAGGGCTTAGGTGCTTACTCCAGAAATTGGAACGTCTTTCTTCACAAAATCTATCAGCCATAGAGTTTCTCTATGTTCTCGTGGAGTGATTCAGTATTTGAAGAAAAAGGCTTGATGCTGCTCACAATGAGGCCAATGAATATTTTGCCACAGGATTCAGAGAAGGTAGAGTGCTATTTCTTGTACTTTTCTCTAAAGAGTAAATCAAACCAATGTTTTTAATGAAATACACATAATCCATTTTCTACAGCTCTTATGGTGCGCTATTAGAGGCTCAGCCATAGATCACTCACTGTGTAAGGTACTTGGGAGAGGGCTACAGCCACAGCCGGTCTGCAGTGCTGTGTCCCTGTTTGCCCTCCGAAACTCTCAGCCAAAGGCTGCTCATGTCCCAGTGCCCCTCCACTGCCAGCCCAGTGCCATGCCAGGCTTTGAAGGGTATCAGTGGCTGGGGATTTGAACTGCTCCTGTTATTCCAGCTTTCCTGGTTCTCCCTTTTTCCCAGTAGTGTGTGGCGACCAGGGATTACCCAGTATTTGCAAAATAAAATAACTTTACTGTCTTGCTAAATGCAGCTTGACACCACTCAGTGTCCCTGTTAGAAAAGCTCAATCTTTGCAAATATACCCCTCAGTAACCTTGTAGACAAATCATAGCAGCTTTGAACTCTGAAGTCACCATAATCCACGACCATAATTATGTGAAATGAATAAATGAAGCTGGATTAAGTGATGATCTTTGACCAGGTGCCAAAGAAAAACTTGCTGCACCAACAGTTAGCAAGAGGAATCAGAAATTAGTCCATCTTCTCAAGAAAATACTGCTCTTCTTAACTTATGTTTCATGTGGTTTTGTGTTCTAGAGATTATTATTAGTTTTTCATTTACCATCATGTTGCTGAGTGCCTCAGAACTGCACGTGAAATTTCCACCATAATTTCCATGGTGCAACTCACTATGCACCCCCTGCTCAGGACTCCTCTGGATCCGCTGAGAGGCTGGGAAGGAAGAAAGGAGGAGGCCCTGGAGCTTCCTTCTGCCTGACGAGAGCTGAACAGCTCAGCCCCTGACTGCCGCTGCACCAGCACAACGGCCTTGAGCAAAAGCAGATGAACGCAGTCAACCACTTGTTTCTGCACCCTTCTGGAGCTGCCTAGGGCCAGGATGGCTGAAGGAGTCTGGAGGCTCAAGAGAGGTTTTTACATGGTGAATAAAGGAAGTGAAAAGGGGCTTTGTAAGGGCACTTTATTGGATGCACATGGCACTAAGGTATTGCTGCAGTTAAGGTGAGACATGAAAATCCCAGAGTGTTCTTCGGTAATCATAACATCATAATAAATTAATAAATCTCTTGGAAGTACAGAAAGAGATAGATCTTAATCATATAAAAAGCATCACATCTTCACCCAGAATAGCAGATTTGGTGTGTCCAGACCAAGTATTCTGATTTTATTTTGACTTACAGAAAAATATTGCCCAAGAAATCACTGGCTTCACAAATATCCTTTCCCCCATGCCCCTTGCTTCAGTCTTGCAAAATATATTCACTTTAGAATTAAATGTTTATAATATGAATACAGGGGAAGAGAGGATTTTCATGGAGGCAAATAGCTTTTAGAACTACAACCCAAATCATTCCTGCAAAAATGAACTTGAATGCATCAAAAAGATCTGAAGATTAGAACAAAGTTTACACTTTATTAAGGATTCTTAAATGAAGAATGAACAATGAGAGTTAGGGGGAGAAAAGTTGATCAGAAGTATTGCATCCTTGTCAAATAAACTATACAGATAACTTTTTTCTGTCTGCCTTCTCTGCAGATATGGAAGTTGACAGATGTTGATTTAAATTCATAGTATATGTGAATTTTATGAAGGGAAACGTATTCAATGTGAATTTAGCTGTAGATATTTTACTTGTTAAGATTTTAGGGCCTACTCCAGCTCTTTCTGTAATGCCAACTTTAGAACAATACCAACAGATTTTTAAAATCTGGGAAGTCTTCTTAACACAAGGTTTACTATGAGGAGTGACTCTTGGATTACAAGATTTACTACAAGGAGTGACTCTTGGATTATCTGTACACTTTGCAAGTTCTCTCATCAAATCCACTGTGGTAATAGGAAGCCAACACAGCTAACTAGCATTCTTCTATAATAAGAGATTCACAATAATAAAATGACCAGGGAGTGTATCATGCAATTAGAGTTGTAATTACATAAAGTTCATCTCAATTTCTTTTTAACCTTTTTGTGCCACTGGTACACTATTATCTTTATAATACTTCATGAACATTACAATGAAAATGATAAAAAATGATCACTGAAAAAGAGAAGAAATCAAATATTATAGAAAACTCAGTAGAGAAAAGTTAAATTATCTGGTGAAATTTGTGTTCCTGCCCCTGAAATGTCCACATGGAGTTGTAGGGGGAATTCAATTACTAAACCACACTTAGTGCAAGATACCTACACAGTGGAATAATTACATGCAAAGAACAAGAAAAAATGTCTGTGGAGAACTCCTAAAAATTACTGCAAGCATCAAAAATATTGCCTGATCTTCCTTATTTCCGTATGAGGGTTCTGCATACATCACAGCAGTGTTTTTTATCTATAGGTCACTGACTGCAGGGCATTAGGCTGCATGTGAACTAGAATCAGTGGTCTTAGTACTCCACCTCTTTTAGTTTCTTTTGTGTCTTTCAATCGGGAACACAGTGTCAAAAGCATCATGTATTTGACAAATACAAGCCATTTTTTTTAAACTATTTTTCTTGTGTACTTCAGCTAGCACGCCAAAAAGCACCCTCTGGGTAAGTGTTTCATGTTTTCTCTCCTGAAGCTGACCAGTTCTTCCTCTTTAACAAAACAAACAAAAATTTAAAATATTCCACAATCTCTGTCGCTCTCATAAATCCCTT
>NW_009647006.1:559921-620940 GCF_000708025.1 Charadrius vociferus | reverse complement strand
CCCTTTTCCAGCTTATATAGCCTGGATTCAAATCCTTTTCCAGAAAATGTGAAAATGTGAATAAACTAGTAACAGCTATTATCTTCTAGCATTGACTGTCATGTCTTTTCAAAGCATTTTCTTGATTTCTGGCACTGCAGGCAGTGCCACCAAAAACCTACAGGACTGCTTGCAGACCTTCAAAGCAACAATGTGGATCTATCCACACTTAACTGCTGTGGTCCCACCACCCACATGGGAAAGACGGTATCTCTGGCAACACTCAAGAGACCTCAGCTTTCCTGAGGAGAAAACAAATACTGTTAGAATGTGAAAGATCATCTGACCATGAGGAAAGAATTACTAGGTTTTGTCTATTTTAAGTGAAAAATAAATAAATTGTAAGTAAGGGGTCCAGACAGCCACTGCTTCTAACAGAAGCCAGCCCTGGGGCCCTGCATGCATAATGAACATACACGCCTGCCAACTTGTTAGGAGAAGAAAACGGTGCAAGAAGTGGATGCTCATACAGCAGGATCCATCTTGCCATTTTTGTATGCATAGCCAAGCTGCAGAGGAATAATTCACCAAGGATAATGTATAGGATTTGTCCCACTCGGTGTCTTTTCTATTGTAAATGCCAAAAATGCGTCAATCTGGACTGCTTTTCACTTTTAATTTCCCAAGAAAGCACTTTCAAAAAAGAAGATGAGGCAACTGTGAAAAAATTGCCACTTGTTTCTGTTAGTGAGAGAACACCCACCATTCACAGGTACAGTAAATGTCTGCTTTCATTCATTGCTATAATGAGCCTATATTTCTCCCAGTTTATAACACTGCGTGCAATGCTAGACTAAAGAAACATCTTTCTCACTCCCCTTCCAGAAACAGATACCAGCTGGCACACATAGAAAAGTACACAGCGATGCCTCATACTTTCCATTATTTAAATGGCACATCGTTATTCAAAAAAGAAAAAACCACCAACCTCACCCCCCAAAAAACCTTACAGCTAGACACACTCTTTTCCTTTCAAACATGGCAAAACTACGTGCATTTTCTTCTGAAAGAAGATCATGGCCATTATCGTTGAAAAATGTTTTCTAATTTTCCAGATTTTGTGTCTACAAAAATTTATCAGGGAAGGGGGTGTACTGTTCCTCTTTTTTAGCCTGTCTTTGTGCCTTGTGCACAAGGCCTTCTCACCTTTTTGGTTAAGTTGCTGAACTTAAAGAAAATGTGGCTGCTACTGCCCTCTTGGTAGAGGCTGGCCTTTTGGAATAAAAGCGGCTTAGTATTGCCTTTAGCCAAAAAGCAATAAAGCCTCTTAAAATTCATAATAAGAAAAGTCTGTCACTCAGTTTGGTATCTAAAATTTTAAATCCATGTCATATTTTAGAAAATGACATGAAAAGAGTGACTCTTTCCAGTTTCTCCAAGCATGTAGTTAGAAGCAATCACCATTTGCACTTCAGAAACTCTCAGGTTCTCTGCCGCTTTCCATCACTGTTTTGTTAAATGTCATTCCTCGCTAGCTGTCAAGCACTTTGCATTTTTCAAAACCCAGGCAAATTAAGGAGCCTTAACAAGGTCTTCAGGACATAACTGTCTCTCTCTCTCTCTTTTTTTTTTTTTTTTTTTAAATATCAGGAACTGTTTCAGTTCACTGCATTTTCATTCTAGGTGTTTGTTGCTTTGTTAGCTACACCTCGAAAAATCCCAAACTTACCTGAATTCTAGGGTAGAATGTATTAAAAGTGTCTCAGCACCATACAATACAAATACTTTGTACATGGGAAGGTAAGTGAGAGTGTGAGATTCGTTGAAGAAAATTTATGTACTTGAAATATGCTTGAATCACAGCACTGTAACAGGAAACTCCCAAATTTAGGGAAACTTATATCTGAATTTTCCAGTTAGCTTCCAAGTCATTAAAAATCACTAAAAAAAAATTCGAACTCTCAGGAGCTCATCATCCCAAACATAGGGAAAGTTTGCCAGCTGGACCAACCTTCAAGTTAAACTTCAAGCTCATGGGCAATATTTTTCCCCATAATTTTGTTAGTTTTTAATGAAAGACATTTCTTCCATCACAGCTTAAATGAAGGAAATGTCAAGAAAGCAGATAACTTCATGCCACAGAAAGGACCAGTTTGACCCCTGCTGTGGGGACAGAGGTATGCACAAGACGACTGCTGTGCTGACAGCCCTTCTGATGTAACTGCCAATTGTCTCCCGTGGAAGAAAGTTCTCCTATATGACATACTTAAACCATTGAAGGAAAGAAAGTACAAGATCTAAAAGCACTTAGAGAATAATTTTCAGAAACTGCTTCTGTCTTTGCAGCTCATACAATATGAGTATTAATGAGCATAAGTGTATTTATGTATTTTTTTGCCGCAAATCAGTAACTCCTGAGTATAATCTATGTAAGTCTGTAACTACCACCCCATGGAGAACATCCAGCATATTAAGGGTACTTCTATACCTAATAAACACCAGCAATATAATTATGCTCATGATTTAGTAAGCATGCAAAAGTGCAGGTAGGCAAATTGGTAAATATATACTAACAAGGCCAGAAGAACCTGGAAAAAAAAAACAGTAGTTGCATTGTACTGCAAAATGAATCACGGTAAAAATAATTTTCCTTCAAAGAAAGTAGAATAAATTCTGAGTGATAATGTAGCAGTATATTTTGCTCTGACATGCATCTCCTTGTCCCATTAACATGCACATATCACTAGAAGAAGGGAATTCACAATCCTTAGAAATTTATAAAAGGGAAACATTGACTGCACTAAAAAAGGTATTATAGTAATGACAAACTGCACCTATATTATTTTATTAATTGATGCTTAATGTCCAACAGAATGTAGTTCTGAAACTGATAGATTGCTGGATTGTTATCTCCCTTAATTTCTTTTTAATAGATTAAAAAACACCACTCTGCTATAGACATCATTATAGGTACAAGGAAGACATTTGATTTATAATGTTTCTAAATAGATGGTACTGTGATGAATTGCCACTTCAGAAGATTAGTAGATTATTGGGTTGTGGGCTCTCTTTCCTATTTATTCACTTTTAAAGCTATGATTCCAAGAAGAAAATCCTAGTAGATGTTGCTGCTTTTACAAGAAACGTGATGTGTGGTGATATTGAAAATCGTGCTTATCTCTTTGTCGGCATGGGCAAAATACAGTATATTGCTCAGCCTCCATGGTAACCTTGGAAGGAAGCAATGCCTGCCTCTTGGTACAAGGTTTTTATTCCCTTGGGGAGGTGTACCAGGCCAGTCCTTTATCCAGGCCAATACGATGTATTTATGGCAAGGGAGTAACTGGATTTTAAGATGAGGATGAATTCAAGGAGGTGAGGAAGAAGAGGTGATCAGGAAACGCGTGTTGGTAACATTCATTTTCAAAAATCTATTAAAGACATCTGCACGCTTGTACAGAAATGTGTGGGCATGTTTTTGTCCGTGTAGGTCTGAGTAGGCACATATTGAGAAGAAATAGGTGGGAAGGACCTCACCCATCAGCTCGGGAAGTTCATTTTTAGAAAACTCATCCATTCCTAAAGTTTGTGTAAGTATGTTCAATAACAGAGGTTTCCAAGCTTTCTTAAGAAGTCATTCCAGCGCTTGTGTGCACAAATATTTGCTAACACAGATACAAAGATGTTACCTTCAAGTCTGCTGGAAATAAGTATTTTAAATAAATCTAGAACTTAGTATTTAAAATTGTTCCATTAAAAGATTAATAAATTAAAAGACTGAATTCCATCTTTCAAGCTGGCAGTATTCTTTTGAGATGAATTTTTACTATCTATAATGGTATGTTTTCCTATGGATTAATAAAATCATAACCAAGGGGAACCACTACTATCAACATGAGTCCTGGGCATCGGACAGCTAATTAATAGCAGATAGCTCTTCTCTCAATTACAGGATTTTTTAAATGTGAAGATCTCCACAACTGAATGTCATGCAGAATATTATGCAAAGCATCATGCTTTTTTACAAGATCAGCAGGAGCTGAGTGCCATCGGAAAGGATGCGACAGTACAGAATTTGAGAAGCTATAATGTTTACCCATCGAAAGTCTACAAATGCAAATCACAGCAGGACTCAAAATGGAGCCCTGGGGGAATCAGAATAACTGAAGCCCAGCTGGAATGAAAAATCCTCTGGAGCAACAAATTCAATATGCCAGGATAAAAAAAAATAGATCTGAATCAAATAAAGCCTTGCAAGCAGATTGGCAAACACAGTAGCAAAAGTTACGCTCAGCGATGAAAACCAAAATAAAGAGTGTTACCATAATGAGAATGGAGACCTGTAAAAACATTAATCTAATCGCATTCTTGCAAATTAAAACTAGGACACTGTCATCTTCAAAAACACACGTTAACAAATACTTCAGTCTCTTGTTGTCCATGTAGAACCAAGCCTTCTATGTGTCTTCTTAATGAAATATGTGTAATATCCACTTACCAATCAGTTTCCAATTAAAATACTATTTCCAAATAATATGATCCTGCTAACTGAATTTCCAAGCGAGCCCTTGGCGTAATACTTTATGAGCAGTTCTGCCATCCATCAGTTATTTTGCTGTCAGATCTAGGGATGTGCTGAGCAGATGGCCGTGGATGCTGCTTGAATTCAGACTGATGGTTTCAGAGGAGACAGGAACGAAGATTTCCATATAGAGCACACTTAAAATTAACCCACAAGATGTCACTGTTGCTCCAGATAAATTTATCAGTCAAGGGATTTTTCTGGGCATAAATTGAGGCTGGGAGTGGGGGGGAGGGTTTACTCCAGCGGGGTTGCTCAGAGAAGGTTTGAGTGGTGCCACCATCTTGTAGCTCCACCACCGCGCCAGCCCGCTCTCTGGCTTCCCTGCACTACGAGGTCTGGGAGCTGTAACCAGTGGGGACCCCCAGGAAACCTCACCAGAGGGACAGCGGGAAACATCCCCACATTTATAAAGGACATCAGGCCTTTGCAGACATTGTGCAAGTGAGGCCGTTTTTGTTGGGGGCCAAGAAGGTCCCATGATGCGGTCATGGGAACATGGCATATCCCAGGGCCTCAGTATCACCTGGACCATGCCTTCCACTTGAGAGCATGCAGGCAAAGTGTTGACCACATTCACATCAGCAGCAGGTTTGATTAGTGTTCCTCGCTTTCCTGAATACTACATGTACCCACACCTTTAAGAAAACGAACAGCATGGCAAAATGGCAGTGCTACCTAGCCAAAAGGTCATCAGTTCTTCCTTTCCTCTACCTTTCCTCCTTACTTGCTGTCCTGCTAGCTTGAGTCTTGTCAAATCTCCATGTTGGATAAAATTAAGCCTACGCTATTGCTCCAACTGGTGAAGTTGGTAAAGTAAAGGCAGCTGGTCCCTGTAGCTTTCACACCCCCGTTGCAGCCATCTCAATGAACCAGGAAGCCAAGCTAACAGGAAACACAAATCCACTGCTGATCACAGCACGCAACAATAACCAAGGTCTTCCTTGGGCCTGACTTTTTTTTTTTCCGATGAAATACCGACAGCAAAAGCAAATACTGAAGTAAAACCTTCCAGACACATCATTCCAGAGCATGAGTTGCTTTATTCAACCCTACATATCCTCAATTTTAGCCAAAAAAGGGGTTTACAACATTTACTTTGTATGGAAACACATCTACTGCAAATATTGCAACATTTGTAAGGGCAAAGATTCAGACTAAGCAAAAGCACACTCTCCCAGTATCATAATATCAGGCTTCCCTAAACGGTTGTCTATGGATTAACTCTGCCAATTTATCTTTCCCAAGCTGTAAATGAGGTTTCTCTAAGAGGGAGATAATAAGTGGCTTGTCTGTGTATTTAGTGGGATGATTCCACTGAAACTTCTTGGAACTGCTCATGCAGGTAGATATCCCAGCTATCTCCATCAGTGCTGCACAGGTGGGATGAAAGAAGCAATGAACTAACCCTGTTCCTCAGGAGTACTGAGATTCCCTTGGGCTGACAAAGACACCGACGTTCTCAAAACCAAAAGTACTTGATTTTCTTGTTAATCCAGTCTCAGCAAAATAAACCACATCTGTACTGTTTTCCAACACCCCCCCTTCACTCCTTTTCAAGATAATGGGTTTGCTGGAAATAAAAATGCCAAGGTTTTGTGATTTCAAACACCCCTATAGACCAATTCCACTATCTTTTGCTACGGAAGTGATCCCTTGCTACTGCACTGACAGGGATTTCTAAGAACTGGAAATACCATGAGCAGAAACCTGTTTTCTCTCATCAGGCACACTGTATTGCTGGCTGCCACCTCTGCTGTATTGGGATGGAGAGGATGACCTAAGTATCTATACATTACAGGGCCTCCATATAAAAGGGTGTCACTGCTGTGTGGCTGAAAGAATCAGAACTAGCTTTGCTATGACTGGAAAGAAACCCGATTTCTGGCCCATTGCTATCCTAGCTGCTGTGTCTCTGAGTCAGACCTTCACAGAGGTAATGCAAAGAGAATCACAACCTGCATAAAAATCATTGGGGTTTAGGCCATGTGCTGGAATGGCACTCCTGGGTTTGCTGTAAATCCCAAGATCAAGCTAAAACCACAGAATAAATGGACAATGCTATGTATAGCAGAGCAGTTCTCAGTACACCCACTTAAACTTTCACTCTGTTTTCATCTGAATGTATTAAAAAACCCTCTAGAACCGTATCAGTGCCTATGTCCAGATATATTTGCTTTTACAGGGTACATGAGACTTCCACTAAATAAATTACGTGATCTCTTCTGGGCTGAGGAGTCCCTACAGCTTATTCATACAATGCTAATGAATCACCACTATGTCATGCAGGGAGCTGTATAGCATGGTCTATCAGGACCTCATTTACTTAGTGCAGATGTGATAAAGTTGCCCCACTCATCACTGCCAAGTGTCCCAGTCATGTATCCCATTGGCTCTGGGCAAGACAGCCATTCTGTTTTCTTACAGCAGGTTATAGCCAGCATCAATCGTCCTCTGCACCTGCGGAGGCGGCCTGAGGCTGCAAGCAGTGCATCTTGGCCAGTCACTGCTAAACCAACACCAGGACCTTCCACAGTGAGGAGAAACTTTCCATGACCATAGCCTTACAGGATTTCTTCACAAGTAACTACAGCTTTGGCATAGACATCTGTCCTCTGAACTGTATAGCAACATACCTAATACTAATTAATTTTACTTTAAAGACCATCTAACTTTTTGTCCTGTATTTGTCAGCTCCTCCTATAAATATTCCTAAAAACTACATTAGTATGGAAAATGTGGAAAAATTGGGTTACTCCATTTGAATATGTTAGATTATCTTTCTGTAGACAAAAGATTCACTAAATGGTGAGCTTTACTGGAAGATCAACCTGCTATATTAAGGAACACAAAAGGCACTCAACTCAAAGACATGGTAACCTTATCTTCCACTTTTCTAAAAGAAAGAACGAGCCATGGCTACTGCCACACGAATTGCTTTTCTCCTGTTCAGTATACAGGGGAGGTCTTTACCTCTCACGTTACAGAATCATGTCACAGTATTTCAGAGTTCATTTTCCCCCAGGTGCTCACCACTGTGCTTGATATTAATAATTTCTGATAGTTAACATTTACTGAAAGATATCTAATAACCCTCCTAGTCACAGGGAAAGGAACTAATACCTCAGGTAAACAAAAAGGGCTTTTCCATATGGAAAAACAGCTATGTGATAGGTGAAACACTGATTTCAGAGTGAGCTGGCTGCTCTGCATTAGCACTGATCCAGAGAAGACTGCATGTGGGTATTTGAAAGAAGCACAAGCCATCACCTCCCTCATGGGTGGGGCTGAGATCTGACCACGGAAGACAAGAGCAAAGCAATCAGATATTGTAACTGTCTCCTTGTATAACCCTCCAGGTGTTAAAGAGATCATAAATCTGAATAGCAATATTTTTATTATGTCCAACTTGTAGCAATATAGCTGAGAAACATCTCAGCATCAGGCTTTCCCTAACCACAGTGACAGACCCTTTGTACAAATAATAAAAATCAATATACTGCATGGCGGTCCATTTTCTCAAAACCTCTTACATTTACACATTCTTTCATCAAAACTTTTCCCAGCCCTTTCACAACCCTTGTGTTTACGTCTGTTGGGATTGCTTGGTCTAGGAGATCTGAGAGAGACTTGGACAGGAAAAGGGCTCTACTCTTGCTTCTGTGAGCTTAAGAATGGCTATTCTAAATCACAGCAAAAATCTGTGCAGGATACTGTCTCTGATAATAGAAAATAGCAAAGTGCAGGGACTTAGATCAAGTATACAGTCATATTTCTCTTCCGTGCCATCCCAGTTTCTAGCAGTGTGCACCTGAGAGATTGCATAAAGCAAAGATGTGATCTTTGAATTTAGGAAATGGATATTTCCTTCATGTATCTGTCTGATCTTTTTCACCCTTATGAAAAACATATGGTATCTGCAACTCTCTTGTGACATTACTTTCCAGTTTAACTGCTTATCATGTGAGAAAGTCGTCCTTAGTTTTGTTTGCTTGTCCTTCCTCTCAAAGGACAGGAACTTGGGCTCCTCCACCCTGGGCACCATCCAGTTCTTGCTTTTGCTCAGGAGCTCATACGCCATAGAGAGTGAAACAAATTGGACATGGAGCTCCCACTTCAGCTGTAGCAAGAGGGAAAAGCAAGAGCACTGGTGAGGCCAGGCTCCCAATCCCAGGCATTCAGCAGGGACAGGATGATGGACAGGAGATGGAGAAAATGTGTATACCCTCCAAATGTCAACTCATTTTTCACTATTTTAATTATATTTGCAATAGATAGGATAAACCAAAGTTAATAATTCCAATGGTACAGGTTAAAAAGAGCAGTAGACTGCTGTTGATAAGCAATCCATTCAGCTGAACTAGTAAAGGCTTTGCTTGTTCAAAGTAGTTTGTTACAATGTGATATTTAAATTGCTACTAATGACCTACAACGTCTTTGCATGAGTGCACATATTATTTATAGAGCATGCAGTGTTTAATCCCAGGTGTGAATCGGATAATTGATCAGTAAGTAAGTACTAAGGTATAAAGTCACAATTTATCCTGGATTAAACATCATGAACTAACTGAGAACAGTACACTGAGATGTTACTTAAAGAGATAGTTCTCTCTGAATTTGGTGTACTGCACTTTTCTGAATTGAAAAACATACTTTATTATCATCACTGTTTACCATTATTTAAGTACCTGAAAAATAAGTTACCTAAACTTAGGTAACTTTAACCTACTTACATATTTAACTTACTCACTTTCACAATGGTATTTTGAAAATGTTTTTTTTCCTGTTAGTGATAGATAGGATAAGCCAAGGTTGTTAATTCTCATGATACAGGCCAGAAAAAAGCAAGAGACTACTGTTTATAAACAATAAATTACTGTGAAATGGGTAGCTTATTAGTGGCATCATATAAGCTGGCCTGAAATTCCTATAGTCAATGTGGTTTTGTTCAGCTTTGTCCCTTGCCGTCTGAAAGGTGCAGCGAAAACACTTGATTTATCGTGCATGGAAATATGAGCAGAGATTAACATAATAGGAGAATATTAAGCTCTTGCAGTTTACTATTAATCGACTTGCTAGCATGACTTTGATCAGAGGTATGAACTAAACCTGCTATACAAGCTTTCCCACCATTTGTAATGTTTTATGTTCCATTCTAATATTCATAACAAAACCAAATAAATTCAAGAGCAAAACAACAACTAGTCACGTGAGTTGGCTGTTTCTGATTAACTGGTACCAGATTATGAAAAATTACTCTTTCCTTTGTCTGTAGTAGGCATGTTTATGGCGGTAGGCTCCATTCAGAGGGACCAAGTACCACCATTTTACCATTAGCCATTGATGTGTGACTGAACCATTTTAGGCTCCTTGAGGGATCACCACCCCTAAAACGAACGCAGCAAACCACAATTCAGAGAGTCACAGTCTCCAAAAAGCACTTTATACCCTATCGACTGTGAGGGCCAGCAACTTGCACATGTTTACCACCACAAACACTGCCGTGCACAAACAAAACTGAAATCTGGGAGACGGTTTGGTGCGGAGAAGCAGGCTGGGACAAATCAGTCATTTCAGAGTACGCAGGCTCTCCTTACACAGCTCAGTGCCACAGGGCTCAAAAATCAAAGTCAGAGTATATTTATTTATTTTTAAAAATACTCTAACACTGGTATCATTTTTATGTGGAATTTTCTTGTCATTCACTTTAGGCAGCAAGGGGTCTCTTATTTTCAGTCTAATAAAGCAAGCCCCTGCTGTTCTGTCGTATGCTTTATGCCTTTCTATGAATCAAACCATGTGCTATCGTCTTCTGCCTTGATTTGCTTTCTGGACCCAAGCAGTATTTGGTGGTACGGTATTTATTTTGCTTAAACAGCAAGCAACCACAGGTCAGAAATGAAAGTATCTCAAATTATTCACAAGTTATTCTAGGAGTGTCACTACAAAAGGAGGTCAATAACGATTTAAAACAACATTATTATTCCCAATTCCTTATACGTGATATCCACAAACACATTACAAATTGGCAATACAAAATCCTGACCATCAGCAGAAACTAATGACTCTCAGTTATTTCCTCTGCCCAGCAACCTTAAAAACAGATATTCTAAAGAATAAACAATCGTGATTTCCATTCACTGATACCTGAAAGATGCCTAAGATTATCCAGCTGAAAGTGAACTTTTATTCTCCTTAAAGTAATAGTGTCACATGAGGTGAAAGCTGTTGTCAAATGCACAATTCATAGTGACTTCAATACTTGTAATTTCTGATAGGGTAACTGAACTCATGGCCAAATAGGCTGGGAGTTATACCAAGATTAATTTAGCTCACAGCTTTCATAAAAATGCCAGTTTTGAGCACTAGAGACACAAGCATGGGTTTTTTTCAGCTAACTTGGGGTTAATTTTAATACCAGAGGATCCACCTCACAGAGGCTTTTGCAGCAAGATGGCAGCCCAGGAGATCTGTCATTAGCTTCACGTAACACCCAACCCCGAATTAATGAGATGTGTTAAGAGTCATGTCTTATTAATTTGTAGGGCATTTCACATCTCTACAGGGAGCTCCAGCTATACTACGTGGCTAGTGCTATTTAGGCCTGGAAAGGGCATGAGGAGGAAGAGGAGGAGGAAGCTCTGAGCAAGGGGAGCACTGTGCTTCTGTTCACTTGGCCCAAAGAAACCACATGGCTTTTGAACCCTGCTGACAGATCTGTAGTGTGTTTAATACTACAGGGAGAGTTATAGACAACTAACTAACCAACCAACCCTTTATTTTTTTCCTATCAGTTTTGCAAAATTTAGGGTTTTTTAAATTTAAGGCAGCTTGGGGTCCCAGCTTGGCATTCTGCTTACTCAAAACCCCTACTGATATTAGGTCAATAGGTTGCAGCTGAGACACTGAAGTCCCATCAATAGCTCTTGCTTGTGTTCTGTGTTAGTAATACAGACATAGCTCATTACTTGGTTTACAACACGAAAAAATAGGCAAAAAATCTGTCATTAAGATAGTGCTGAGTTGTTGCAGCTGATTAGAAAAGTCAGTCCCACATGCCACATCAATATCCAGGTTTTCTATATGATACCACAATTGTTATAAAAGGTTGTTAAGGGAATTTGTGTTTTCCTTGGGTTTGCCATAAAGATATATGTGAACAGGTCTTTAATCACCTCCTATATTTGAGCTGGCCCAGCACAGATCTTGCACATATATCTAAGCTGGAACTGTGTTTAAATTTGGGCTACTCACATAAACCTAAACCCAGATAAGTGCCAGGAAAGTCAAAATACAGCAGAATTTCAGCTTTTGTCTGGAACAGAGAAAGCAAGGACTCTGTCTTTCACCTAACTACTGTTTTGAAGTTTCAGCACTTGCTAAGTATTTTACTTGGGATGCTCCTAAACAATCTGAAGCCTCAAATAACACTATTACTAGGGCAATAAAATGGATATTTTGTAGATTGTTTAGGATCCCCAGAGAATACATGGGGAGATGAAGAGGGGTGAAGCCTGGTGAATCGAAATATAAAGTGAAATTGGAATTGCAGCAGTTAGGGAACATTGGTGAGCTGAATGGCAGTTCAAAGAACCCTCACTAAGCGATGTATAAAAACTTCAATACAGTTTTATTTTAGGCTTGGCTGCACAAAGAAGTATGCGCTAATAGACTGAATCATCAAAAATAAATTGTTTCAGTGTTCATTTCTTTTGAATTAATATCTGTAAGCTCAGCTTCATCACATTCATTTAAGCTTGTGTTCTGATGTTACACACAACAACATCTTTTGAGGAACTGTATTCTGTTTGTAGAATTGGGCTACTAGGTTTTCTACAATGAAAATGCTTTTTTTTCCAAAATGGTAGTTATCTACAATGACGGTTTTTAATTAGGAATGACACTTTATGTACAAAAGAGTATACATCGTTTAGTATTAAAGCCGCAGGGGGAAATTTTGAAAGGACGCTAAGGGACGTAGACACATAATGCCATTAGCTGAAATACTGAAGAGCATTGCTGAATTCCCTTATAAGGAACCGAAATTTACTGTAAGTAACATTATACTTACACTTTGGCAACCCATAGAGGATGCAACCAAGGCAAGCCCTGTTTAACTACCCCTCTTACGGCAGAAGAGAGAGGAAAAGACGAACACCACAAAATGGAAGATATTTCAGCATCATCTGCACATACAATCTGGAGGCAAGAGTTACTGCTCTCATTAGATGAGACTGGGAGGATGGCACCTTCCTCCTCATCCTTTTCTTTCATTGTACTATGCAGTCAGCAAATTGGGCAAGTGCTTGTCGCAAAAGATTTAGGGGCTCTGTTTTGAATGCCCTGGATACAGCCCTCCGTGCCAACTGGCCCCACGTAACACACCTTGCAAAGAAAAACGGAGGAGGGAGAAATGGCAAAGCCATGTTGGCTTTATGGCTCCACCAGCTTCAGCTCACTAAATCCAAATTACAGTTGCAGGTCGTTAATTTTATCAAAGCAAGATATTTTTGTTGGGCAAGGACAATTATAAGCATCTTTTTGTTAGAACTTCACAGCAGGTTAAACAAGAGAAAGCTATTACAAATGCTTTCCTAAAATTAAAAACACAAGATTTTACAATGGTTTTACCAGAAAGGAAAAACCTGAGTTCATTTCATCTCTCATCTAAAGGAATTAAAATATTTAAGTGCTATCTTTGGATTAAAGGTTGCCATTTCTGTTTCAGACTGGAAACGTTATTGGTGATCCAAACAACATGACTAGGCTTTTGCTGGCTATGCATTTTAATCTAATAGAAGATATTATCTCTCTTCACAAACCCTACCTCGTTACAGCCTCACACCATCATGCAAACAACAGTATTCTCATTAATTATTCTACACAAAGCATTCCTTGGAGTGAGAAGCAGGTTTTTGAAATTACCACAGTTTCTGTTGTCAGTGTCAACAGGGCCTTTGGACAGCAATATTGTC
This sequence comes from Charadrius vociferus, assembly GCF_000708025.1. Lineage (NCBI taxonomy): Eukaryota > Metazoa > Chordata > Aves > Charadriiformes > Charadriidae > Charadrius > Charadrius vociferus. The sequence goes on along the minus strand of NW_009647006.1, from coordinate 607,404 downwards.
TTCTAAATACAATTGATGATTTTTCAGTGATAATAGATAAGATAGTTCCAGCGTATTTCCTGGAGACTGATCAGATGATAATTTTGCCAGTCCTAGCATACCAATCTTCCACCAGCAAGGACACAATTTAAATTTCAGAAAGTCTCCATAGTGCTATCACTAATTCTCTGCCCAGGTCTGAATTGCACCTGAAAGCCCATCCCCTTCTCACTCCCACACTATGTGGCAAGGTTCATTTAAGGAGTACATGCAAGGTCTAATTCTGATTGCTTCTCTTCAGAAGGATAGAGGCGTCTACACAAGGTTTATGGAAATTTCATGTAGTTAGCAATGTCAAGAGACGTTTTGGTAAACCCTGAAGACGGTGATCTTAAGGCTAACATGCCGCTCATCTAACCCCATCAGTGAGATCCAAGCGTGCCCATGTCTGAGACTGTTGATTAGGAAAACAAACTACACACATATGCATAAATGGTCCACTGTGGCAGTACAATATTAGACTTGGCTGCACTGGAACAAAGTGCCTCCATTACATTTCTATGATAAATACCTCCCTTGCACTGCTGCAATTATCAACGGGCTTGATTAAGGGATTGATTTGAATGCAAACAGCATAATTGACCCAGGAGAAAAGATGAATGGATATGGCCAACACAGCCTTTAAATAAGTGTGTTACAAATAGATGGTAGCATAGGGAAATGTCGCCAGTCACAATTTATTACTTTGCCAGTCAGAAGCCCTTTCATAAACAACAAAAAAAAAAAAAGATTTGTTTTTGTTGTGCATAGAGCATATATACCATTTTCCAGCATATAATGCCTTTTCACATAGTCTTCAAAAGTTTTAAATGGGTCATTTTATTTAGTACATCCATAAAGTCGTGATATATGTATTAGTTGGGACATAAAAAAAATCATAATGAACATTTAGTCAGAAGCCCTTTCATAAACAACAACAAACAAGAAGATTATTGGAATAATACTTCAGCTTGTAGCCACTTCCTACTGAGGGGAGGAAATGAAACAAAGAGCTGGAACTTTTTGAACTACCGGGATCTGATATCTGAAGCTTTCAAAGGCTATTAAACTTTTGACACAGTGTATCTATCAAATATCTGGGACATCTATTCTTTTATTTATTATAGTTTCATCCCTGTGTGGACTTAAATTAATAGCAATTAGCATTTCTTTTGTGCTTTTCATCTTCTAATTGCCCTATCCATAATATCTAAGACATCTTCTCAAACCTTTGTGAGACAGGTGAGAGGGGTTTTTTTTATTATCCCCCATCTAAAAGCCAGAAAAACTCAAAAGCAAGGCAAATACTTATGAAAGTTAACCTCAGTGTGTCAAAGCAGTTTCAGATTTGGGTCTAGCTCGATCCCGCTGATGGATTAAAGTGAAAAAGACCCTGTCCTCCAGATGTCTGCCCTGAAGCACCTCCCTCAGTTCTCACATTGAAGGCTCTTGAGACTAGCCTGTCCTGAGGTCTACTTTTCAATTTAAGTTCATGTTACTTCCCTGCCTCAGTGTACCTGACAGGGCTGTGGTTCAGAGAGTCTGGTCTGAAGTTGTACCAGAAACCAAGTTGCCCATGTGGACACCTACTCCTCTTGTGGACAAGGGGAGGTATAGACCCAGGAACATAGGAAACCACACCCAGTGAGAAAAGGATGGGATTGGCTGCAAAACATGGAATTTAAGAATCAAAATTTCAGAAGAGTATAAATGGAAGTGTTTTTCAGCTAAGTCACATAAACATCATGTGGTCAGATTAAAAATATGTAATGTCCTTAACTTTACTTCCACACATTGGAGGGTTTGGGACCTGGAAATGAATTCCTTGTTGTCACTTGGCAACTTTAACTAGATTTTGCAACATAGCTAGTATTTTGAAGACTTCTCATATTTGTCCACAAATATTTATTCTTATGTATCTCAATGAAGGCATGGTCTCAAGAATAAAAATTGCATCAAGAAGTACAGAGTAAAGAGAGTCAATAAACAAAAGAAAATACAGCATCTCTTGGTTTTGTCTATGAGTATACCTTGCAAAGGCTAGTCCCTAACCTGTTCTTCTAACTAAACTAAATGATGAATTTTGTTAATGTACATAAGAATAGCCAAGCTAATACAATTAGTGAAATGGCAACATCTGGCATCCTAAAATTGCTGATGATAGATGAGTGACACTCTCTGAAAGGTAAGGAGATTAATAGCACTGCTTTCATTTGTCCTGGACCACTAGGGGAGTCTGCTCATTTCCCACTATGCACTAATCTACTCTTCAAGATAATATTGCATAGATTTGCATTGTTCTCATCTCAAACGCAAATTACTCCTAAACCACAAAGAAAACAAGTTCTTCCCCCCCAGAAAGAAATGGGGGTACATTTACATTAGCTTGAAGTCAATCAAGTGGCATGAAAAATATACACCCTTCTCTCTCTGCATCACAGCAGCGTGGTTTGAAATGGTACCATTTCCATTTTCACTGCTAGAAGTCACTCTATTCTTAGCATCACTTAATCCATTTCTTTTACATTACGAAAAATAAATCTCTAAAACCACCATCATTTTAGTCTGTATCAAACCAAAACAGAATCAGAATTTTTTTAAAAAAGAAACAAGACGACACTTTGCGTGGAAGGCAAAAAGCCCCCAAAACGAAGACCCCACAGCTGGCAAGTCTTTTTCCTTGCTGTCACCTCAACTCTGCACACTTATTAGAAATGAGACAGTCAAACTAAACGCGTCTTTAATCTAGTCAAAAATAATTCAGACAGACAGCAGGCTGTGCTGCTTGGCACCTCACAAACACTCGTGAAGTTGAAGACTTGCTTATCCCTCACAATAACCGCAAGCGAATACCTGCCACCAGCCCAGCCCATGAGTGCAGGATGCCACCCAGCAACTCCACCAGCAAAAAGAAAATGTGTGAAATGAAATTTGAATATGACTTCCAGATCGGAGGGGAGCACATTCTCCGTCCAGACTGGATGAATGCATTGCTGGGAAAGCCAAGATTGCAAGTTTTGAAAGACTGTCTTCCATTTTTGACCCCTGAGCACCATGAGTGAGACTGAGCTACATGTAAGCCATATCAGGCTTTATGAACTAAACATTTCAGAAAGAAAAGCAGCTACAGAGACAAAATCTAAGCACCAGCTTGAGCTGTATTTTGTTTCAAAGGCCACTTAGTGTCTGTTGTTTTTTCATATTTGTGCATCTACAATACAGATGAAGCAAAAGTAGTTCAAGTAGTATCACAGAATGTTACTACCTAACAGGTCACACTTATTGGAGATATTTATTCCGATTATAGAACAAAATTTGAACTAAACAAAGTTAGATTTCTTTGAATATGCCTGTTTAACACCGGTATTTAATGTCACTGTTTTTTTTACTATTAGGTATTACTAAATTTAGTTATTATTAACCAATAATTTAGGCAGTCTGAAAGGTTCAAGCTGTCTGTGTCAATTCCAACCAAAAAGAAAAGTCACATGACTAATACCAAACACAAGTTAAAACAACATCAGTCACATAGGAACCTGAAAGGACAGGAGAAGCCTTTTCAAACTATGAAATGGCTACTTTAAGAGCACGCTAGAAAAATCTTCACGCCATTTAGAAACTAAATTATAGGCATTGAAGTAATGTAATTCTTCAACTGAACAAGAAGCACAGCTCTCCAGATATATTATATAAAAAAAGATACAAATAGAAGTTATTTTGAAAGAATATCTCATCTCAAATTTCATAAAAACATGTGAATTATGGAAATGCAGTAAATGATACTAAAAATCCTCATGCATCCCAAGACAGCAGTAATCATGCTACACACACTTTGAATACCTGAATTCCTGCCCATATATCCAAAAGGAGGTAAAGATATGTGAGTAGGCAGTACAGCAAAACAAATTAAGCTTAAGACAAAATATATATTTTCTTTTATAGAACTGTCTGCAGAATTTTGCCATCTTTAAAATTGAAAAGCAGAAACAATTCCATCCTGAAAGAGAGCTGAAAAATATTTACTTACTGAAAGTTCGTAAGTCCTGTAAGTTCCTGGACTCCAAGGAAGATACAGTCAGAACAAGGTTTGTGTCTGTGAACAAAATGAATGTCAGCACATAATTCCCTTGCTCAGATTTTCCAAACCTGCCTTGTCCAGTGAGTCCCCAGTTTCAAAAAACTCCATTTTGCCAGATAGACAGAGTTACTGAAGTGCCCCCTTGGATGTGTAAATCAAGCGTACAAAGATAGCCAAGCCTGTTCCTTGTGAGCAACCACTGAAAATAAAAGCAGTGTAGCTCCGTTAACATACACAGTGATGAGCGGAAGGGACAACATAGTAGTAATATAATCTCTAATAAGTAGGCTGAAAGAAATGTGTCAATCTTTTCTAGTGTACAATATGGTTAATTGAAGTAGCAACGTGAATCCAGATCTTTCCCTTGTCTCAGTAGATCCATCTGACTACAGAGTCATTCGTTACCACTGTTCTAATAAATATTCACATATTTTATATAACCTGGGGTGGACTCATCAAAAGCAGAGGGAAGCAACCCTTTTAAAACTAATCTACTTATTGCTTGACAGGGTTCCCCACCTCCAAATGTGTTAAATGCAAAATGCTGAGGAAAAAAAGATACATTGGTGTACCCACATCCTGACAGAGAAGTCTAACCATAGACTTCCAAGTTCAAAAATTGCCATTATTACCTGTAGTCACTTCAGCAAAGGCCTCCTTGAATTTTCTTAAAGAAAAACCCAAGCACTCAAATAAAAAAAGCTCGTTTATGTTTTGAGTTTTGTGAACACTCAATATAGTGATTGATTTAACCACACCTATAATTTAATCAGCCAGCACCAGTCTGTAGAGTTACTGATTAGCTTCTAGCTTGCAGATGTATTTCTAAGACAACACTGCTCTGTGAAGAGCAGCTGGGTCCTAACATGGTAGGAGGGGACAGAAAAGATGAGAACAAATCAAACTCACATCACTTGTATGCTGTATAGTGCCTGAAATCCTACTGCCCAGATAAATAAACCAGCAAAATAATAACTACAGGAGCCCTTCATTGGGTTACTTAACCAGCCATTTCAAAAGAAGTCCAGCTTGAAATACTCAATGTTGATTTTTCAAGCCAGAGCCCTTGATTGTTATGGTTAATACAACTCTACCCAGGTTTCCTAGGCCATTTACTACCATGTTACAGGGATAAAATTGAGCAAGGGGAACATAAATCATAGTGGTAAGAACACATTTTAGCATAAAGCTATGCAGACAGAGGTCAACCCACCATCCTTCAAGCAACATCTAGCAGCAACATACCAGCTCAATGCCATCTAGCAGCTGAAAAATATGGGTACCCCGAACAATTCCACTGCCTTAAGCTAAGCTACATGAAATCAAATACAATTCAAATCCAAGAAAATGAGACAATTTGAAACTCTACTAGTTTTGCATCATGATCTAGCTCAGCATAAATAGATAAGCAAAAATGCTTAAGCACCATCTGGCCCCAGTTATGTTTGTACCAGGACACACCTGCTTAGCCTAAGTATCCTCACCTGCACTGCATTTTCCCATTCTCTTAATGTGGGTGTGGTGTTTCATTACAAGATGAATCCTGCAATAAATGTATCTTGGATGCACCCATCTTTCTCTTTAGATTGCTCCTTCTTTGCTTGCTTTCTTAACATCTTTTGTCCTTTTGCCTCCTTCAATCATTTGAAGACTCAGTGTTCAAAATATAAAATATTTATTATGTGTATATTCAGAAGAATAAACTAAAGATGCTTTGGGGCTAACGATGCTAGCTACTCTTGAATAATTCGAGGCATGTTTTTAAGTGAAACACTTCATGTATGGAAGCAGCCACCAATACCCAGGTGCTCTGCTCCTGCAAGTATTTTATCCAGTTCTGATCTCGAGGTGCCCTAAACAGGCTTAATTTACCTTACGTTACTCTTCATCTGCTTCATTTTCAAATGTGGTTCAGACAAATAAATAATAGAGTACGAGATAAATGCACATAGGCAAAGTTGACAGCTGTCAAGCTTACCACCACCACCATACATTAATGTTCTACAGCTCTTCATCTATCTTTTTTATGTATTACTCTGGATGACTGACTTTTGTACTAACTGTGTTAAGAACAGATCTGAAAAGGCCACTGCAGGGAAAAAAAGCAAATATTCAAATGCTAAGCAACTTTTTAAAACCTATCCAAATTAGGTTTGCAATTAAAAAAAAAAAAAACCAGCAAAAATTTTAAACAGAGAATCCAAAATATACTAACATCCCCTGCTAAGCTCTTAGTTGAAACACTAGCCTAATGCTTTCATTAACAGTATGAGTGACATTTGTTGTAATAGTGACAAAGTCATTTAATTACTAAGGAGAGCTTTAGAAATACGTGAGCTGCCTTGAAAAGATGTGGTATTTGATGACAGGGTGCTCTCATGACAGGGTGGTAGATGCAGTTGGATAGTTTAGAAACCCAGATTTGGATCTGGAGATCATCAATCGCATTTTGATCTTACTTAACAACATAAAGAGTATTCAGAGAGATAGACTAGGCTATTTTAAAATTAAATAGATTACACACTTCTGGGATTTTCTGTGTGTGCAGATGGACTATTACTAATAAATTGTTTGAGTTTTCTCTGCCACTCTGTCCATCACAAACACTCATTTGTGTGCCACAGGTATCTAAAGGATCTAGAGGATCAGGCAAGCAAGGAGGGCACAGGTATCTTGTCAATACATGGTGAAGCAGGGACTCAAAGTCCCACTCTCTGGGGTTCCTCAGCCACTTTTTTGTGCCTCCCCAGAAGCGAGAGTGGCTCTGCCACTTGCCATGCCCTGAGCAGCAGGCAGAGAGCAATCAGGCATGTGGGGCCTCCAGAAGAAGAGGGAGGTCAGGGACCGAGGGTGGTGGTCGTTCGTCATGGAAGAAGGCAGCTGGGAGGGTGGTAGGTGTCCATACCCCATTGACTTGAGAAAACCAGAAAAAGCCACTGGGAAAGCAGTGACTCCTACAGCCATTCACATGACCTTGCCCTCAGCATCCCACTCACTTTCTCCTTTAATGCAGCCTCCCAAATCCGTTGACCTGGCTGCAAACTTGTTATTGTGCTCAAAATACTTTAAAACCTCCTTGACTTGGCTCCCATCAGCCCCCAGGATGCTACCACCCTTTGACTGCCACACCTAAATTCTTACAGATAACAGTGCTCTGCTGCTGTCACCAGCACCATAAAACTGAATCCCAAAGAATTACTGGGGTGATACTCTCACTATTTCTCACACTGCTGTGAAATCTTGAACTAGCCATGCACACATATACTTGCTTTTCTTTCATGCTCATTGTCCTTTTCTCTTTACAATGCTTCTCATATATTTAAATATACCCCTGCACACTAGTATACATACACATATATATATTTGTGTGTGTGCTCAGTTACCCATACATTCACTTGGCCTCTCTGAATCTGTTGTTTGGTTTGTAATATATGCTCAAATTGCTGCTGAAATCCTGAATTCATTTTCAGGCTTCAAAATGTTCCCAGTGAGATCTGGAAGGGTGTTGTAGGATGACTACACAATTTTTCAGTTTCTCTTCTATTAAGGACCTGCTCCCGGCCACCTTTGGGGACAGCTTACTGAACTTAATGGACATTGGTCTGATTTCAGTGGGAGCTCGTATGTTATTATATGGTGTGGCTTTCAAATCAGTGCCTCTCTCACACATTTTATATGCTAATATTTCTCACAGGGTCAGCATAGTTAATTGAGGCAGAATTCACATTGACTCTCATGCGCATCATGGTTTCCTATACATTTACTGGGCCAAGGTGGGCACTGACATTATTGGGACAGACGCTGTTAGGGGCTCGGGTCTTGCTCCAGAAGTACATCCACTAATAAGTTCTACCTCTTTCTCGATTGCTCTTTGAGGAACAAAACCAGGAAAAACGTGGAGATAAATAGGTGACTTGGAAAGCGAAACAAATTTAAAAAATAGCTTGACAGTTCTATAGAAATATTTCCTGAGCCTCTACCCGTGCATACTAACCACGCATTCAGTATGATCCTTCATGATGGCCCAGTGGAAGCATTTGTCAATGAAGCTGTTTCTATTCATATGTTTTTTGAATGTTTATGGCACTTTCATTTGTACTGGACATGACATGATGTCAGTGTAGCATTTTCCCTCCTTACATCTTTGTGATATTATTAGCGACAAGAAGAAAGGCATGCTGTGTGCATAGTAACAGCTTTTCAAAGGCAAATAACCCAGCTGCTGTGCCTGATTTTTATTTTATAAAGGGCATCAGTTAATGATTAATTATAAAATAAAAATAACGCAAGACAGCCCAAGGTATCTGCCTTTTCAAAAGCCATTATGGTGCAGGCAAAATGTCTGCCTTCCCACCGAGAACTGTGTTAGGCAGACGCAAAGTGAGGACTGCATCTTCAAAGTAACAACTACTTAAGGTCATAGCTGACTTCGCTAGTGTCCCCCGCAACCCTCCCCATATTCTCCACTTAAACCCCAGGAAGCTGCAACTGTATAAACCCCGCCAGTTTTCTAAAGCTATAGCTTCTTTTTTAATTAAATAGTTTCAAGGTTTCTGGAACCATTATGAGCTTCAGATACACAAAATGCGTCTTCACAGGACTCTGGCTGCAGAATTGAGGTTTTTCATCAATTAAACACCCACATACCTACAACCGATATCTATGCACTTGTCTTGTCTCTCTGCCCTGCTTGCCAGTCCCCTGACAGTTGCCTTTAAGTGAGGCGAGACCTTTCACCTTTAAGATCACAAAATTCTCTGCTGAGTTTTGACACTTTTTTCAGTGGCTTTGGACAATTCCCCTCTCCACTCCTTTGGCTTCCGCCCTGAGAGACTGGAATAAGGATGCCTGGAGAGCTAGTACTGAAAGCAGTCATAGCCAAAAGCATTTTGAAATCCTACAGCTGGAAATGGGACGAAAGAAAAAAGTTTTACCTTATCAAATCTTTTCTGGTTTATTCTATTATGCCAGAAGTTTAATACCCTGAAAATTGCCAGCCCTATTTTAACACTGCGTGTTGCTGCACAATGCCTTAAGCTGCTACATACAATAAGCTGGTGATTCATGTATATTGCACAGGTCATTTCTGATAAGCCAGGTGATCATATTAATTAAACTAGAAAAAAAAAAAAAAAGAGGAAAAAAAAAAAGAGACAGAGAGAAAAAATAATACATATAGCTCAGCGGTGAATGGCATAACGGAACAGTTACATCCAGAAGAAAATCTGTCAGAAAGAAGATAAGCTTATGCCACACTTCAGATCTGAAGCAAAGCAGTATTCCATTATAAAGACAGAAATGAAGCAATGCAATGAGCTTTACCTTGAGTAATGAGTATTAGCTAGCATCACCAAATGGCTTCAGGTAAATAGTTCACTACAGAATCAACTTCTTGTATTTGATTTTGCATTTAACTGTGTAAACAACTTGAAGTAATCAAATGCAGAAATTTCTACAGAATATTCATTCAGTGTTTTACCTATGAGAATTACAGCCACTCACTGCAGTGAAACTACTTCTTTAATGTCACCCAGTACTGATTATTAGTGTGACAGAGAGATAACCAGAGGAAATTATCTGGGTTCACCCCTTGTTCTGAGAGGCTTCTGGCTCCACCAAGGACAGGACATGGCCACCGGCTCCATGTGGACACAGCCCCTGAGGGTACCTGGGGCTGGTACCCATGACATGGGTCCATCATCCCCCAGCAGCAGCCCACTGAGGTACTGTAGAGCATCTCCCCTAGTGCTGGATGCCTGGGTCCGAGCAAATTAATCTAGTTCTCCATCTTTTCCACACCACTGAAGCTACTGTGTAGCATCTTTGTTATCATCTCCCCAGTTAGCTGGGAGCTATTTCAGAGTTTGGAAAGCCATTACCTTTTTTTAGCCATCTTATTCTGTCGCTTCGTCTTTTTACTCCTGATCTGAAATCCATAGAAATCATTGCAAGGGTGGTTTGGATTTTTTTGGGGGGATGCTGAGACCTACTTATATTTTCTCTAATGAAATGTTATTTGCCGGTGTCATTGTGAGTTAAGTACATACCAAAATCAATCCCAAGTTCTTTAAGTCCCTAAAGATTCTCCTTTTTGCTTCTATTCTTAAGGCAGTTTTCATATAACTGCTGCAACATATTACTGAAGCTAATGGTTTAGCAAGCTTCAAGGATGAACGGAATCTATCTATAGATAATAAGAGCCCTCAGAGTTAACTCTTAACTATCATTAAACAGCTTTAGAAAGAATAAAAAACTTCACACTACAGATCTGGAGTCTCTGGGTAACAAGGGTTTGAAAGAAATTAATCTTCTTGAAAGATGAATCTGTAATTGCCCACAGCAGAATTTCTGTGGCTCTTCCCAAACCATCTAATTCTAGTCCTGATCAGTGATCTTGTAGCCTAGCTCAGCCACTGAGCCCATCTTTGGTCCTTTGATACACCTGCTAAGCTCTGCAACATACCACTGTTCCCCCTTAACATGTTACTAAAGTTCCAAACTTAATGGACAATGAACTGGCAATAAAGCTTTTTTAATTTTGATAGGTCTACCAGAAGGAATTAACTGGACAGTGTTTTAGTCCTCACTTTTAGTAGTTCAGTGAGTTAGTCCTGCCAGTTTTCCTTCTGACTCCATTTTTTTCCTAATCCCTACATTTTGTAGATGTTTCGTTATTTGTGACTTAAGACCTTGTTTTAACTTTCTTTCCTTTATCGATCTCCTTTGCAGTGGCCCATGCACGTTGCGGGAACACAACATGACTGAACAGAAAGCAGGATCTTTTCAGCTCCTGCAGAAGGAGTGCTGGCCACGGCTGGCACAGCACCTGCAGATGCCAAGGGAGTTGCAACCGCTTTCTGGGCCTGAGCCAATTTCTTGGCACAGCATTGCACTGGCCAATGCAGAGGGGCCCAATGAAATTCCATCTACCCATTCAGTGAGTTTTTTGGATGAGGATTTTTTTTGCCTTTGTTTGATATCTCTGAGTTTCATTTGTTTGATACTAACTCTGAATCCAAGAGTTGAGTTTGACCACACTAAAGCATTTATGTGTCAGACTAAAGCAGAGAACAGTATCTAATCTAATACCTTTTCTGCCCTAGGATCTTCTGCAACCTGAGTAGTCCTATTCCCAGAATACAGTGAGTTTTTAATCTTTAACATTGAACACAGTAACAACTGTTCTTAACACTACTTACTGTCAGATGGGCTTGGGAGGGTGCACTTGACCTTGCAGTGTCACAGACATACCAGTTCTCTTCCTTTTGTCCTGGAAGTCATTCAGCAGATATGAATATTTCTTCATTATTAAGAGGTTCCCTCCTCAGTCTTTGTTTTTCACTCAGACTCTCCAGTGACGATAATACAGATTGAATGTGGTTTACCATTTTAAAGACAAACCCAAAATCTGTAAATCCTGGGAGTTTTCCACAAAGTTCAGTTAATTCTAGAAATACCAATCAGCATTTGAAGTGGTCTTCAAAACAAAACTTAAGTTCTTTTCAAGTTACGTTAACATTGGACAGACTTGCAGAAATTGTTAGTGATGCTTTTCTCTTTCATGTGCTTTTGATTTTACTGTGGAGCTTGAATAACAGAGCAGCAGCTTGCCTGGTCTCTCTTCTGTCACAGCAGAGTTAGAAGTGCTGGCCACAGGCTGACATACCCTAGAAAAAGGGAAGGAAAAGTAGGATTTTTGGTGGCTTCACAGATCCCTGACAAAAGAGGAAATAGGTGAAAACGTAGGAGGAATGGGCAGTGAGGGATATCCGCATTCTGCCGTGGGGAGGAAGGGGGAAAGGGCATGTCCACAAGGATCCTGGAGTTGAGCAAAAATAAAAGCACGGAGCTTTAAACATGGATGAGAGAAGACAACATGAGAAGAGGAAGAACAGCAGCTCAGACAGAGCCCTGAGCAGCCACAGCTTCAGAAAGACAGAGATGTGCATCTGTGGATCAGGCAACATGCAAATGCCCTGTCCTGTGGTCTCAGTCTGACTAACACTGTGAACACAATCATCTGCACCACAGAAAGCAGAGAAAGGCACGAGGGCAAAGCTGTTCTTTGGGTACCTCGTAGTATCACAGTTCTTTCACAGCTAAGTATTAAAATTTTACCTGCTACCAGAAGTTTGCCAAGAATCTCACAAAACTAGTTAAGTCTAAGCTCCCTCTCCAAATTCAGCTTTCCGAAAGTTGAACTTACTGTTACAAGTTAATGGGGCCCATTTCTGAATTAAAAACAACAGAACAAAAATCATGGCTAGCTAGCATGTCCCAGCTCTCTCCCCAGCCTTGGAGGTACTCTTGAGGTAATCCTGCCCTGCCTATCATTGGCCACCATGCTTAACTTAGTTGCAACTGATATTCATTATTTCCTTATTTAGCCTGAGAAATAATTAGGCATCCTACGTCCTTCTACTGACATATCCAGAATGGAGTCATAATGTAGTCCATAAATAAAACTGGTAATAGTCCAGTAGCATGATAGTTTGACATTCCACAAATGAAGAAAAAAGGACAAACAACTGAAAATGGTTGTTTGATCTTTTTTAAAGTATAATTAATTACATGTGTAAATGCATTAGCTACAACTCTGGACAAGCAATTAGACAACTAATTATAGAGAAAATGCAATTGAAGGCTCAGACAGATGACCACCCGTCTGCTAGCCATCCCAGGTGTTTATGTGCTCTCTGGGTTGTTTATTTAGGTTTATCAAAACACATCTGTTCACAGAAGTGGGACACTACTACCAAATGCAATACACAGAAATACAAAGAAACTCAGCCTTCTAGCAACCAGTTTTTTTTCCTTTCTCCTGCCACTGCTGTCAGCCTAAGAAACAGTTCTTGTACCCACCAAAGCATATACACTTCAACAGACATGCTGAAACGCTGCTCTTCTTACTGGGTCTTTAACATGTGGTCAGGTGCTCCGCTCAGTAAGTCCTAGACTAGGTTTGTGTTTAATCGCTTTTCTTAAAATGGAGGTGTGGGACTATAACTTTCAGAACATTTTTTTTTTCTTCATTCTTCAAGGCAGATTTATCAGCCAGAAACATACATTTAAAAAAAGAAAAAAAAAGAAAAAAAAGATCCTGAGTCTTTCACTATTCTTACCCTTCTGGAATATACCATACTCAATGGCTGGAATTGCATTTTAATCAATCCAGACATATGCAAGACAGTGCACATTGTCAGTGCGACATACATGGGATTATACTGCTTAGAAGAAACTGTAATGCGAAATCAGTATTTTTGCCTGGCTTTCACATTTTTTAGCCACCTTCAGAGGCAAGCCAATGTCTTACCACCTCCATGCTTAAATACTTATTTAAAATGTCAGAAGCAGACTCTTTTTCGTGGAGTTCTACTCCTTTTCTTCCTGTTATGGAACCATTTTCCTGGTGGAAAAAAAAATGGGATAATCCTTTACATGAAAATGTGCCATTTCATCTGGATTGATGCAGTAGTTCTAAGATCTGCTGTTTTACCTCACTAAATAACAGTATTTGGGAAGGGATTTTTTTCAGTAATTTATTCTCTTGAGAGAAGTTTACAGCAACTAAACTAATTAGGCATCAGTCTAAGTAAACACGAAAATGCTAATATGCCTCCAAGTGTCTGCACCTAATGAATTAGTTCTTGTTTCATATTTATCTTTTAGGCTGTAGGAAAGTCTCCCATGTGACAGGAGCACTTTATTACCTTTCCGTGTTCAATGCCATCCCACCTTCTATAGCTCCTGTCTCAGTCAGGATGAAAGAGGTTGCCCCCAGCTGTGCAGCAGCACAGGTTGGACAGCCCAGTGATAAGCTGGACAAAAAGGATTTGGACTAAGGAAATTAAAAAAATAAAATAGTGTAATTAGGAAAAATATTCACCTTCACGTAACTGTTCATAAAGACTTCATCAAGTTAAAAGTGCAAATACAATTTTGCACTGAAAATCAGGTTTATTCTTAAAATAAATTTAGACTTTTTCTCGACTTTACTATACTGCGTAGTATTTGCATCTATACTACTATCCTCTGGCTGTATTAACACTGCAGTGTCCTAAATACTGAAGTTTAAAACATCTGTAGTTTTTTAAAGGTTACCTCCTGGTTAATGGACACATATTTTTGGTCTTCAGACTCTTTTGTGCACTTAGTCTTTTCTTCTTCTAGCAGCTGACACCAAACCCCATTCCTACGTCAAATTTGAAAATAATGCCATACATAAAAATATGGACACTTTTCAGTTCACATACTAATAGCTTATTAGGAATGGAGAAAAATGCATGGCTTATGACACCTCTTCCAATGTCATTCTGTCTCACATACTCAATGAAAGCTTCACAGAAATAAGATGCTGTAACCTGCTGTAGCTCACCTCATCTTAGTTCTGTTTGACTCCCTTACTTTTAATGTTTAGTAAAACACTTGGGACAACTGTTTTCTTTACCTAACGAGCAAGAAGGTATCCTGCTGAGGTTTTAGCCCTTGACTGCTCCAGAGTTACCGAAAACACCCCTTGTTGATAGAAGACTATTTTCCTAATGTAACGAAAATTATGAATGTAACTGCAAGTCTGATTCTGCCACTTTTAAGAAGCAGCAGGTAGAACAGCAACACTGTCAGTCTTTCAGGTATAATAATTATATCACTTTCTCAGTATTAATGAATGCAACTTGCCCACATAGGGTCCTTGATGCTAAGTAAGGCTATTTGGGCAGCAATTGTGCCAGATTAAGAGGTGATCACTCTACTTTCTGCTGATCCCATCGCCCATTTCATCACTACTGGAGGTTACAGACTTCTCCAAACTGTCAACTAATGGCATGTGTAATTGCTTCTAACCCAGTTCAGTCTAAATGAATCCAACAGCTAAAACACTTCTAATAATAGGGGTTATCTAACACAGCTCAGTTCAGCAAAACTGGCTTGCGGAGAGACTACACATGCAGTTACACTGACAGATCAGAGAGGCTGGTAATTTCAGGGAAGGGGTGATGAACAGCTGAAGATGAGGTGTGGAACATCAGGAAAACTTCAACACAAGTTAACTGAATCCAAAGTGGCAATCTGATAGTAGTGTTACTGTGCTCTCTCACATTCACCTTTCAGATAGATACACAATAAATACTGATGTCTGGTTTAACAAAGCACTATTTAGTGAACATCAGACTTCATCAGATGGTTCTTTCTTGTGCCTCATTTTTCTTTTTAGATCTCAGAATATCAGCAGAGAGAACGCACTTACAGAACACGGCCTGTCCATTAAGGCCTACAGTTAATCAGAATGGAAAACCGTGGTTGAGGTGGTTGGACAAAGTAGATTGTACACGTGTACAGTAGGGGAGAGCTTATAAATATATTTCCATAATAAGTCTCTCTCTACCAGGAGGATTCTTTTCTTCCTCTGCTGTGCCAGCTCAGTGCATCTACCCAGAGCTCTCTGTCCTCCCCTCACACTTTTAGAAACCACCTTCCCACCTCCTGCAGGCACCTTACAAGCAACTTAGTCACTCCTCCTTCCATCTCTCTTTAATTTCCTGCCCCCCCCTCAATTTTATTTTCTTTTCTAGAAAACTTCTTTTTCTAGAGGTTAACTCATTCACAGCATCAAAACATCAAGCCTAATTTTTGCGAAATGGCAGGGCTCAGCGACTGGTATACTGGAGGGCTACAGAAGATGGCTCCTCTATCTACAGTCAGTTGTAAGTCTCTTTATATCTGATGGCTTTGTTAACAAGATCCAGAACTACCTCTTTAATTTCTCCTTTTCTTTCATTTTCAGAAAATGCAACAAAGTTCTGTGTATCAACAAGCGACACTTTGAAATTCTGTAACTCAGGGCACCTCAGCTCTGCTATTTGAGACTTTTTTCAAGAGTTTTACAAACAGAAAAGCATCACTGAGCTGAACATATGGTTCAGCTAAAAAACTCTTTTTATACAGATATCTAACACAAAGTCACGAAATGCAACAGCAAAAGAAAATAATCATAAATGTTTTTGCTGATTTTTTTTCCTTTCAACTGCATTAAAATGTCCACAAAGATCTTCCAGAGGACTGGGTTTCTAACCTGAAAGATGTGCACAGTCACAAAATTAAGTTCCTTATTACTTTTAAAAGTCCTCGTTGATTCTTGAATTCTTTGTCAGATTTCTAGTTAATTTTAAAATAAGACTACTTACCTGTGTTCATCTCTTTTTGCCAACTATTTGGCTGGCCCCACTACATTTAACATTGATTTTGGTATCAGTTCCAAAAGGGTAAGATTTCACTCTGTGAGTCTTTGGAGGAAAATGATCTCTTCTTTTTTTCTAGCTTCTTATAATGTTCCCAGAACTATACCCATGTACCAATTATTTTGGTAAGTGAATGACATTTCCCATATTCTTCCAGCCTCTGATTCTCAGTCTTGCCACACAAAATGGCGGCTCATAACTTCTGGCTCTCAGCAGGTACCTTTATTTTCAAAACAGTGAGACAATAAGAGCCGAGCAAGAATTTTGAAAATAAAGCTTAAACATCAAGTCTTCCTTGATGTTTCTTAATCTATCTCTTTTTAAATTTTAGTTTACACTGGTTGTTTGCTGGAGATTCAGTGCTGGGAGCCAATTTAGCAATTAACAGTCTCAGACATTTTCTAGCTACCCAGGAGGGACCTGAAGTTCAGAATTCATGAATTAAAAATATGCCTGTGCTTAGAGGAATGGTTGTTGAGAGTTTCTGAACACCCATCATAAGGATCTGCTGGCTCAGCCCCCCTTAATTTCTGAATTAAGTTGAATAGTGTCTGAAAACATTTTCATATAATTTTTTTTTTCCTGCAAAATAACCACCATATAAATCACACAGAGACATCAGAACTACAACACCAAACTTTTGAATTTCATCCATTTCTATAATTGCACCGTTTCTCAGTTGCTGCCCATCTATAATTAATAGCTGTAAAACTAAAAGGATATCTAAAAAATTTTGCACATACCTGGTAAACCTGCCGCAGTTACAGCTTTAGAAGAGAGAGGCAGCGGGGGAGGAACGCCTCTGTGGGACATGTCCAAAGAGTGCCCGCGGGGGGTGAATTTGGTGGTGTTATTTGGCCTCCTTTGTACTTTCACCCCTTATGCCTATCGTAAGCGGGTTTTTTATCCTTTTTCCAGTCATAGATTTTGGTGAGGAACATAAAGTCACCCCGATTTCAGAAACTCACCCTCCGTTCTGTGAGACACGGGCGCGCGCACCCCGCCCTTCCCGCCTCCTGAGCGCGCTCGTCAAGGGCTCGCTGAAGATTGAGGCAGCAGTCCTCGAATCCAGCCTTGAACGACGGCTTCAAGGTCAGTTTTACCGCTTTTCGAGCTCAATTATAAAGTTTCCCTCCACATTCCACAAGAAAACTTTCTGTTCTGGAGCCCGGGAGATAACATTTACCTCAACTGATGGAGGCCTCAGCGGCGGCGATCCCCACACAGGGTCGGACGCGGTCTCTGGTGACTTGAAAACCAGACGGGTTTTCTTATGGGTGGGAGGAGAGCTGCCCGGGGCCACAGCTACGACGAGCCCATCAAATTACCCTCTCAGCACCGCTTAGCAGTTTGCCCTTGAGGCACAGAAAGCTTTTACCGGGCCTAAGGTTGTTTTTTTTTTTTACCTCTTTCCAGTCACAGGAGCTGCCCTCTCCGACGCTTCGTGATCAAAGCTTTCAGCACCCAACACTGAAATGGGAGGTTTGGGGTTGGTTTGGTTTTTTTTTTTTGAAACTTCCTCCATCCAGCATGCAAAATTTTAAGTGAAAGAGATGGGATTATCTGAGGAACGTCAGGGATCCACTCCACCGCCTCCTCTGTCCTCTTCCCTGAGGAGAGCCCCTGAGGTGGCGCGCGGCGCCCAACGCACGCATCCCCTCAAACGGCAAAACCAGGTATTTTTATGTCACTCTAATGACTCTTTAAGTGCTTTTTTTTAATCCAACACTTGGCATTGCAGGTTCCTGATCGTCGTGGAGTCTGAACAAAACGCAGCATGTGTAGATCTCCTGTAAAAAGCATTTGCTCATCGCATTTGGACTGACACTTTCATTCTTTTTCAGGGTTTTTTTTTGCTGTTGTTTTTTTAAAAAAAGATCCTAATTGAAAGCCCTGCAGAGATGCTGTCAAGTTAAATTTATGACAAAGGTAGCTGCTTCTGCAGGTTGGTTTTCAAATTGTCGGCTGGAAATGTGACTGACGCATGTCACATGTGTGACAGAAAAATAACTCGTTTTGAAGAACTTTTAAAAATCAGTATTTTTATAATTGATCTGAGGTTCGTGAAATGGGAAGACAAAGGTGCTTTGCTGTTTTTCAGAGCGTTTGTAGGCCATGTTTCAGAAAATTGCTTCCTCAGGAAAATTTCTCTTAAGGACAGCATTTAAGCGTAAGTTTAAGTCCCACTGAGATTTCAGCAATATTGAAGGCTGAGTATAAATTTAAATTCTGTGTTAAGCAGGCTGATTTTCTGACAGAATTTCAAAACCCACTATTCAGGGAATATGCATTTAAATAGGGGTTCACACTTCTGAAGTATGCAAACATTGCCAGCAATAATGAAGTGCTGGAATGCAGACATTTCTGAACCACAAAGTTCCAAAATTTCCTATCAGTTGAAATTTGCAGACGTCCTTTTGTCTGAAAGCTCTTCCCCCGATACTCATTTTAACTGAAATTAGTAGATTAACATATTTTATCAACTACTGGAGTTCTACCTTTGATTTTAATTAGACTTGGGCCATGTCCTGAAAAATAGACAGGCTATTTCAACAAATGAATTGAGAAAGTCTTTGTGTCTTAAAAGTGGTATATAACAGTGATTTGAATGTATATTTATCTGCCTTATTATATAACTACCCTGAACAGAAAAACCCGGTTTTCCTTGTTTTCAGGAGAAATCAGTAAGTCTAAAAAATTTTCTTTAAGAAATCAAAACTGCCCTTATAATACTATCTTTGTATTTTTGTATTATTTTATTGTCTTCCTGCATTTCTTCAAACATTCTGACTGAAAAACACTTCTACTTTCAAAACCTTGATTTTCACAAGTTTCCTCATTTCATCAACACTTATGTTTTCTCCAGAGTGTTTCAGAAAACTCAATCATAATCAGAACTTAAATTTAAAAATGAAAAAAAGAAAGTATGTTAGTGAAAAGGGTAGAACAGATGAGGGAATAAAATGAATGCCAAGAAAATGCAAATTCTTTCAGCTGATGCTTAAATATAGTAAAGCCCCTAACATCACAAACAAGGTTTTTCTTTTCCCAGTACTCTCCTTCCTTGCCTTTGAATTTTTTTGCAGTAATTCCTAAAATGGCTGCCGTAACTTCAGCCACTTGATTGGGAGCCCTAGCATAGGTGCTGCAGGATACCGACTGTGGTGTGCATTGATTAGGCTTGCTGAGAGCGCGTTTTACCACCAGACTACTTCTGGTGTCAGATTCTTTAGCCGTTGTTATTTTTATCATATATTCAAGTTCCATTATTAGTATTTGCTCTATCTAGCCTTAGATGTCTAATGTGGCCGCCTAAACTAGGAAGCGAGTCTCATTAGGCTTTTCTACAGTGAGTCAAGAGAGACAGACTCCTTCATAGACTGGGAGTTAACTTCCACATCCATCATCAGTTATGGTCATACACGCTGTCTAATGTCAGGAAGACAGCACATCCATTTATTTGGGACTTTTATTTCCTCTTCTAGTCACCAAAGGGAGAGAAAGGTCACCAGGTTTCAGAAAGCACAGGAGAAGCCTCATTTGTTGACCTGAGCATTCATACAAAGCCACTAGTCTGCACGAGAAGAAGTAGGTAAGAGACAGACCCAATTTTTTAATGTGAATTATTTTGTATGTGGGCAATTATATCTATATGTGAAGAAGAGCAGCCCAGCCTAGTTGGTGAATTTGGAAAGCTGGACCTTTAATAAACTTGCAGGATCTAGCTCTCTCTTTCTCAACTGAAAGCAGAGAATGCAAGACAACCATCTTCCTGTTTGAGTACTGTACCATCCAGGCTCAAGGCATCCCTTCTGCAGGATCTGTATCTCCCCTGGGATGTGCAATCCTGCTCTGATCCCTTCAGGGAAGGTGTGTTTCAGAGCTGCTGGATCCTCAAGCACCCCCTGGTGCTGCTGCAAAATTGTTTTTAAATCCTAATGCAGTGTTGGAGTGTAATAACAGTACCACAGCCATGCTAAATGTGTTCGGTGGGTGACATTAACAAATGCGACTGTTCCAGATATAGCACGGTAGGTGTCAGACTGCACTCTTTTGATAGTTTAACACAGGGAAAAAACTACAATGAATGGTAGTAACAAGAGGCTACATCATTATACCTGATAACAGGAGTACGCCTGATCTGATGGGTCAGTGAGAATGGTGATAATCTTGGCCTTGGGGGCCAGAGAAGGTGCTCATTTGGGAGCTTTCTCAGAATAGAAATAATTGGCACTTTTCTCAAAGAGGAAATTACTTGTTGCGTTTACTGGAGTGGGGAAAAATTCCAGGTACCTGGACAAGTGAGAGAGAGAAATATGGATTAAAAAGCAGAGTTGTTATAATTCTGAAATGATTAACTATATTTATTTATAAATATATAAAAATATAAATAAATATTAATTTATTACAGGTAGGATATATCTGCAGGGTATACTTATTTGTCCGTGTAAATGATGAACAATAACTAAAATTAGACTGTAAGGATCTAAAACCACTAGGACTGCATTTATAGAGAAAGCTTCAAGCAAATATATGTTACTGGTATTGTCATTATTTTATAGCAGAGTAAGGTGAAAAGCAAATATCCAGATTTCCAATCCAGTGCTAGTAGAACTACTATGCTATGCTTCCTCCCAGAAGAGGCAAACAATCGATCTATTTATCAGAGCAAAAAATATTTGAAATTTAGTTTCCTTAATATTGATTCCTGCTCAGTCATGGGTTCTAAAGAGTGCTGATTTACATCACATTCAGTTAATATTACCAGTTCATTTATAGTCTACACCCAGGGTAGTTTATGACTTCATCCACATATAGTCACAGAAGTATTGATAAAATTAGGTTTTTATGAAGCTCAGGTACTAATTAGTGGAGAGCGGGCTGGCTGAATGATGCCTTCTATCTGCAGGGTGCTGCAACTAGACAACTCTAATCTGTTAAGCTTCAAAATTCAAGCTAGGGGTTCCGAACACAAACTAGCCCACTTCTCCCAGACAAAAAAAAAAGAAAAAAAAGAAAAAACCTGCAAGTCTCCAGATAATAACTGACTGACTGAGACCAACCTGTTTCCTACTGCTGATACTCAATGTTTTCACAATGTTGTGGAATCACTCCTCCTCCTCACTTGTCACCTCCTACCCTCAAATATGTACACAAAGGCTTGTTGTTCCTAAGAAGAAGCATCTTTGGATGCCACAATGATTTGCTGTGTTTGTTTAAGGGATGCCTCCTTCCTGCTTGCACAGTTCTGACAATGGCACCTGACTATTGCTGCTCCCCTAGCTGATGGGCAGCCCGAGGGAAGGGTGCCTGTTCCTTGCTATTTAGGGCCTCTGGCTGACTTCTGACAAGAAACTGAGGCAGTTCCTGTGATCGGAATCTTCAAGCTAATCCCAACAGCTCCATTCTGTTTTACGTGTTTGTCATGAAATAAACATTATTGGTATCTTAAATGGAGCCACGAACAGCTGTGCTAATTATACCAAACCAGCACCTTTATTTAATCACCCTTTTTAGCATTATTAACTAACCAGTAAATTGAGTATTTACACAACACATTAAAAAAATGCAGAGTACACATATCTCCAAAAAATCTGTGCCTGCCTAGAAACCATTACCACCCATGGACTGTAGAGTTGATAAGAAAAATGCGGTTAAAGTAGCCTGATTGTGTGAAGTGCCTGACAAGCATTATCTCTCAAGCATTTTTTTCTTTAATTTATGGAATAATTACAGTTGCTATTGGAGCTGTTTTACTTACAGCTTCATTACTGCATGGTATTAATTGTAACTTTATAATACAGTTTAGTACATTCTTCCGTCATATATTGACTTACAATATGTTGACTCAATCCAGAAATTCTCCCCTCACACCAGTTTACTTCAGTAATTCTCAGATCTAGTACTTTTCATAAATACACTATTTTCAATATGTTAGTTCATTTTGCACATTTTGGTGACCTTCTGCAAGAACCAAAGGCCCTGGATCTTGGAGAATACATCCTTTAAAGTAATTTTCATAATAGCTTTGTGATTAAGCACTGCTTTTTCCTGTAAAAATCACCAAAGATTTTCAATGCTTTTGACACAAATAGCTCCTGCTATTTAAGGTATTGACAAAATACGTAATAACCTGGTTGCTATGGCAGGAAAATCTAAACTCTTGGGTATAAAGGATTTGGCATGGCAAAATGGTGGGAGTTAAATGGGAAAGGAGAGCTATCTCAGCCAGTACAAACTTGCAGGATTTAAAGGAGGAGTGGGTACTTATGTCGTAAATGGCAGGACTATTTAATTACTGTAGGGTACGTATGAAAGAAACAGCAGCTGTTCTGAAGCAGATACAAGCTAATGTTCAATCACTAAGGTTTAGGTGGAAACATCTCTTTTGGTACATTAAACCGTTAACTATACTCCCCCTGGACTTTTTTTGGTACATCCTCTGAAATAAGGCAATCAAGGTCATTATAGCCAATGCTATACTGAAATATGTACCTCTGCAGTCAGACTCACTATGGCAGTTTCTATTCCTGCAATTCCTCAAAACAGAGCCATTGGAGAAATTCAATAGTAATACAGGGAAAATAGTGCTTTTCCAAAAATGGACAAGAATTACATGAAAGCAAAGGGATTTGAACAGTGTTCCTGACAGAGGCTGCTATCAACTTGTAATCCTCAAAACCAAAAATACAAATGGTCGTGATGGTAGAGAAACATGTGGCCACAAGCATCTTCAATAATATCTTATACCTATTTACGCTAGAGAACAGTCCATCTCATTTTCATGTAGGCAGATAGAACTATTAGTCTGATTTGCATGAGGACAAAAAAAGGCAGATGCAAAAAGGTGCAGTATTTATCTATTTGCTACATTGATGTAATTTTCTTAACAGCAAATGCCCTTACATTAGTTATCCCCATTGAAAAAACTGCACTTTCCCAAAGTGTCTTGATGCATGGATATTATCAGCAACTGAAGAATGGATCATTAAGAACCAGCCCAGAGTAGCAGCACCTTTTGAAAATGAAAAACAAGACAAGTCAGACTCAAGAAATAAGAACACACTTATTCTAGTTTTCCTTAAATGTAATTATTCTGACATTCATGATGGAAAATCTAAGGTCCGAACATACAAACCATTTATGTCAAAATTTTAGTCCAAATAGTTTAAACTGTTAACATAAACAAGGCGTTAAACCTTTAATTTTCAAAGCTTGCCTTGCTTCTTTTCCTTCTTTATTTTTGGCGCTCAAGACAATGAGCAAAATCAATGCTATGAGAGCTAGTGCTCCTTTTTTATCGTATTCCTATCATAAACAATAAAGCCTATCAATACAATACATGGATACACTGAAAATACACTACTAGAGAAATTCCCTCTCCAGTAATGCAGCAATGGTACCTCATAGCTCTATAGGTTGAAAACAGAACTGAGATTTCAATGTGTCAGTGAGACTATACTAACTCCTTTGCCAAATTCAATGCTTAAAAAATCCATCTTTTAAAACATATTTACATCCTACACAGTTAAATTCCCTTCCCACGTGTTTCTTACCAATTTTCTGAGGTCCTATTACAAGAATTTTGAGTAATTGGTCACAATTTTTTTCCTTGACCAGATGTCTTTTATCACCGCATGGATCCGAATAGAAAAATACTATATTGCAGGTCAACTGTTTTTCAATCTAAAAAATGCTGAATTTTTTCCAGCAGAAACTTCACTATACCTGCTCAGTGCTATAATACTGCTCAGCCTCAAAGCTAATATCCTTCTGGTAGGTCCCTTTTGTCCAAGTCATAATGAAGAAGATGCTGAATAAATTTTGCCTTTTACTCCCCAAAATTTAAGTTGTTCAATTACAACTATTTAAACTATTTCAAATAGCTTTTTTCAGTATGATCTTTTTTTCTCTAATGAGGAAGATCAAGCATGTCTTTCATAAGTGCATGTATGAATCTTGATGAAAAATAGTCACAAATTGAAAAATGCATTCAGTGTGATTCCCCACAAATAGACATACCTTCAAAAATAAACACGTTCACAACATATTTACTACTGCTATCAGTTGTAGCCAGAGATTTAGGTAAGAGTAAAACCAAAATTTGTTAATGGGTATAGATGTCCAGGAAACAACATGATCTTATGTACACTGTTCCAGACAAAGCTGCCTGGTTTTCTCATCTCTAGCTGACAGAATCAGAGTAGTGGCAGGACTAGGACTTTGAGATGCTGACCACTCCTAAAACAACAATACTTGCAGTTTCAGGTTGGTCCACTTCTGAAAAAAGTTGGATAGGTTCACAGAGGTGTACAATCCCCAGCTGGTCATTGCCACAGCTGGACAAATGGGTCACAAAGATGCTGAGCTTCAATGCAATGATAGGTTTGAGCTCACTCTAATGCTTTCAGATCATGACAACACGTGGAAGGAAATGAAGAATTAACTCAGGGAACTCTCCTAGCACTCTAAAATCGGGTAGTCAGGAACTAATGAGAAAATGTCTTCACTAGACTTAAAAACTGCTCTCAAACTAAGATTATGCATATATTTGTTTCTGTTACATTTTGCATAACAGTGTTCACTAATTACCTTCTCATCTCTGAAAAAACTACATAAACATCACTGCAAAAAAAAGCAATTAAAACAAGTAATCCAAAGTGGCATACCGGTTAAAATGTTTATAGTATTTGATAAATACTTAGAATTTGAAACTATTATTCATTCTTAACATCCTGACCTGCATTTATTTTTAGCATAAGCGTAGTTAAGCTGACCTAACCAGAACAATTTATTATGCTAGATTTGCACTTAACTATCTTTAGGGCCAACATAACCCTATTAGATGTAATTACTCTGCCATTATATTCATTGAAATCCTCACATACAGCATACTTCAGATGTAATTTTAAGACCACCATCTTTCTTAAAGATTTTCCAAATCATGGCACAGTACAATGAAAATTAAAAATATGATAAATACTTTTACAATCAAGGAGGTCTTTATTTTCCCTCAGATTTATACTAAAAGTCTCCCTCTGTAGTTCTGTGCTCCAGATGCTAATGTGGAACATGGAACTCTCGATTCACAGCTCTGCTCCAGTGCGACTTTAGGCTAACAACTTTGTATCTCCATGTCTGAACTACCTCTTCTGTAAAACGGGGGCAAAAAAGCTTCCCAGGAACTGTAATGTTGTTAGCTGGTCAGATACTTCAGGAACATTTACATAAGTGGCTTCCATGATGTGATATTAATAAGGGAAATCACAGATTATAATGCATTTCATTTCACTATCGTTAATTTATTGAGTCCAGTTTAATGGATTTATCTTCACACCATTATCTTAGCACTTCACAATACAGTATGAACTGTAAATTTAATTAATAATTTAATTAATATTCCCTTTAGCTTTTACAGGATTGTTAAAAATATAAAGGAAAGACTAAATCTAGCAGCTGATCTTGAGATATTAGAATGAGTCCACTTCCTAAGTAATGCACTGATTAGTCTTTTGTTTTTATTCTTTTGCTTATTTAATTAGTTTCATCCCCCTTCATACATTTCAACTTATTGCAAAATTACTGTACAGTTACAATATTTTCTACAGAAAAAATAATATGGCCATGCAATTAATATCACCAAAATACAAGTGGGGATAAATTAAGTACGCCTCGAACTGCTAATATCAGCTATTTCCTAATTTTTGAGACACTGACTGTTGATATGGGTTTAATTGAATCCATTTGGATAATATGTATGCTCTTGTACATAAAGACATGCTTTTCTCAATTATCTTAATATGTGTTATACCAACTATAACTATGTCTACAGGGAAAATATATTAAGTTGTTATTTAATAATTAATCAGATTCTAATCACATTTTTGGTGTTTCCAGCCAGCTCAAGCATTTATGTTTTTAAATATTTACCAAGTAGTTACATTTTTGTGTAGAAAGTCCCAGTAGAAAAAAATATGGAAAACACATACAGACACAAGCCCTTTATTTCTCACCATTCTACTTAATAATTCTCTCCTCTTGCTTTATTTTTGCATTGCATAAAATCTGTCAGTTTGGGTGAGTGTTTTCAAGACCATATATATGGCTTAGAACATACAACTCTCACTTTCAAAATCTGCCTAGATGTCTTTTAATTTTGGAGTACTATTTGCATTTGCCGTTTTAGATGACAACTCCTATTTTGAGGTCTCCAACGTGCTTTAAATCATATTAACCTCACTACCTCAGATTACTTTTTTTCCCCTGTTCGTCTTCTCTTCACCATAAGTTTTAGAAGCCTGCTATTTCTTTGAATTCATTAGACCTAGCTTCTCCAGATAGCTATGTGCACTCTTAACATTAAATGCATACTTGATTATCCTGGTGCTATGCCTCACTGAAAATAGGCATAGTTGGTGAAGTGGAACAGGAGGAGATCAATAAAACATCTATCTGTGTTGTTAGTGAAGTACCTCATATACTGTGCATATATGCTGTACATAAACCAGCACTGTAAAAGAGGAAAATAACCTTCCCATTGTCTCAAATAGACATTAATCACTTTGCTTTGTATAGTCATTTTCACTTGATATGAGACCAGCCAATACCAATGCTAAGCACACAGCCAAGAAACAGAGAAAGATGGATGCACGTTATAAATATAAACGAATACATTTTTAGGCTGTAAACTCACTTTGTACCCTTCTCTTACTGAAGGATTAATTCTCCAACTTAATAACTGTATACCTCCTATCCCATAATGCTTCTCGTTCCAGCTAGCTGTTTTCTCACCTCATGATATATCTTCCCAAGCTTCTTCCTGTAAGACACCAAGCTGAATCTCAACTGGAATGACTTTGCTGTGTGCCCATGATTGCAACCGTATTTCAGAATATTTCTGAAAGGCCCCTGAAACAGCTAATTAATCCTCTCTTTTTCCTGAAAACTTCAGCAGCATGCAAAATTATTTGGTGAAATCAGGATCACAATGGCAAACAGATGTTGTGTCTGGAGTTGACCTTTTTGGTGAATAAATTACAAACAAAACAACCATTCTTCCAAGGGCTGTGGCATTACTCTGCTGTTAGTATATGCCCCTGCGTATTTAGCTTTTTGCGCAGTAGAAATGAGAAGGCAGCAATATGCTCCTCCTCAAGGCAAAGCGATCATCTCCTCTGGGAGGAATTTTCAGGCTGGCAGAGGTGAGACATCATGTTCTTAAATCAGGAGAGAAGCAAGAAGGGAGGAACATTATTTTTAGTCTAAAAAGCTTCCAAATCTTTGGTGGAAGAAGGCATATGTAAGGTGACTAAACTGAAGCTAGACACCAGATGATTTCTACACACAGACCTTTTTATTCTTCATTGATTGTAACTGCATTTTTGGGGACATATTTTAATAGAAACAAACTGTTCTTCGGGAGAGTTCTGTGAAACAATAGGTACAATGGGCTTGACTTCAAACAGCAAGAATACATAAATTTTATTTTTTTCGTTGTTTTCAATTTGGGTTTTCATTCTGCTTTGTCCCTTCCTGTTTACTTGTTTGTTTCTGCATTTTGAATTCTCATGTTTTAGCTTGTATCTGAATTCTCCAAAGGCCTTCCAGAGGATCCCAGACTTCAAGTAGACAGGAGATTTTCAGAAGCTCATTACATTTGGAAGCATGTATTCTGCTGAAAACAAACGAGCTTTAAGATCCAAAATCAGCTCTAGTTTGAAGGTTGCAGCCCACATTTATCACCTCTTAAAGGCCTTCCCAGAATCCATAAAATAGCAGCTTTTCTAGATGTTTTCTACAATACAATAAATTAACACTTGGTACAAGTCAGCACTTTCCCAGATAGCTTATCATAATATTTAAATCGTTGCAGCAAGTCTCCCTTTTCCCATGTAAGGCAAAACAGTAGAATGGAATTGGGATGAACAATATAAGTGTATGTTGGAAAGAAAAGAAATGGGTTTTGGTGAGATTTTACTAAGAAGCGAACATTTAACTTAACGCATAACTGAGGAAACCACTTAAGTGTGCTATTAATCATCTCCTCCTAGTGAGGTTGCTTTCCTGAAGTACTGCCTCAGGACCACAAAGCCCATAGACAAAACACTGGAAGTACAAAAGAACTGCTGTAAATGGAGTGTTCAAGTAAATACCCAGATTGCACTTGATAGCTCACTTATATCCTGTAAATATATGCATTTTCAAGTGCCATGGAGATGTCTTTTCAAACACGGGCTGTGTGTGTAAAACAATAAATGCAAAGCATAGCATTCTTATATCCTTTGCGAAGTCAAAGCTGACAAGTTATAAAGAGACTGAAACTTCCTATTCTCTATCCCATGAGCCCACAGGAATAAGATGCATTCAGTTTACTTTATTAAGAAATGTTATTAAACCAATCAATCCAGGACCTAAGACTTACATGAATCAAAAATAAGCTTTGTTCCTGCATGCTGTAGCACCCTATACATCCTTTAAATTAACTTTTAAATCACAAAAATATACTATCTTGGATCTGGTCTCCAGAGCAAAGCTTTATAAAGAAGACTGAAGGTAGTTATTAATGAAGTAAAACTTGCACAAAAGGAGAAATAAATGGTAACCAACTGCGTTTTGACACTGGCTACTTTCTCTACGGCAAATTTGCTCACAGTGGAGCATGAAAGGATGTGTCACAAACTCCTAGCACATTGACTAATTGAAAACTACATTTTGAAAGAACGGCCACTACACCAACTAAGATTTTCTTACTAGTATCTGTTTTTATTTTGGTTTTCTGAGTTTTTTTTTAAAAGAACGTTAGTCTTCAGAGACAGCATACTACAAAGGTGTGTGAAAACAGTAGGGCTAAAATAAACCCCTAAGAGAAACTTTGCTGTGGAAAACCACTAAGTAGTAGGACATGAAAGACAGGCAGCATCTCAGATGCTGCACAAAGCTTCAATTATTTAGATCAAATGAAATACTC
The DNA here is from genome assembly GCF_000708025.1 of Charadrius vociferus. Taxonomy (NCBI): domain Eukaryota; kingdom Metazoa; phylum Chordata; class Aves; order Charadriiformes; family Charadriidae; genus Charadrius; species Charadrius vociferus. The sequence goes on along the minus strand of NW_009647006.1, from coordinate 578,105 downwards.
TAAAAAATGGATTAGATGAAAAGTAAGAAGGCCAGGGATAATACAGATGCAGGAAGATGGTTATGATTCACTCTTAATCACTGGCAAAGAATAACTTGTTTCCACTACTCTGTTATTGACTTGTGGAATCACTTCCCATTCATTAATTCAGAAATCTCACAACTGTTACCAAGAGCAACAAATATGCCTCTGTATGTCAAATAGCATCACCTAGACAAGTTGTACTGAAGGTCTCATCAAGCTGGTTTGCCTTTAGGGGAAAGCTGGTGCTCTCCGTAGTGGAACACACTTAGCTGTGTTTTTATGAATGCCTTTTTACAGTAATACCTTTTCACGGGCTACAATTTAAGATATTAACCAGAAAACCAAGACCCCTTAGGCAGATTCTGCTGTTGCTTGTGCTACTGTCTCCCACATTTTGCACTGGAGTAGCTCAATGGCTGCAGCAGCTTTCACATCCGATTCCTTCTCACCACAGACTAAATGGCTTCATGTCTCTTTTGCTAAAGCTCTGCATAAGGGAACGAATGAAGCAGCTTCTACAAAGGTAATACTTTCCTCTTGAACAGGAGGGCTGAGAGTGATTAAATAGAGATTTAATAGGACTCTGCCAACATATAAGTCACCAAAAGAAATAATCTTTGCCAGGTGATCTATGATGGGGATATAACACTCCTTATACTCCAGGCACTTTTGTAAGGTAGTGCAATTACGCACTGGCCCAGTCTCAAAGCCTCACTCTAAGCCCTATGCTACTGCAATAGAGCAGACTTGAGCCTATTGATTAGATACCTATTTATGTTATAAAGGTACTTCACTATATAAAGTCAATTTTTTTAAAAAATCCTATTTCTCTGTGGAAAAAAATCTATTTAATATGTTTTAACTTAAATAAAATGACCAATTTGAGAAAAATTAAGTAATATGTCTAATAAAATCATAAAATTCAATTTTAAGCTACAGCGAGCTGAATAAAATATGGAATAGGAGCCTGCATTTTTTATTAGAGGTCATTAATCTTGTTAATGACTTATTGAACATCTTTGAATCGCTGTGCGTGATAAAAATTGATCCCAGTGGCTACATTGTTATATGCTTTAGCAACCTCTTTCAACAGCTGCCTTTAACTGACAGGGTATTTCTCCAGTCCATTCTCTGCAATGTTGCAGGGAACACTGCAGCAGATGTGATTTATGGCTGGAAACTATTTAAAAGGTTTAACATTGTTCTGAACTGAACATCAATATTTACTTTTTTCCACCTACATGGATAAGGGGAGTATATGGATACTCAACAATAGAGTAGGGTACCTATGAATGCAAGTTATCGGCTTTGCTTTCTCTATTTTGCTGTCCTGAGTTTGGCTCTAATTCTCTTTTAGATGTAGAACATTTCAATAAATCTTACATATGACAAGAGAATTTCTGTCCCAAGTTAAAAAGTTTAAACACACACCATATTTCACTAAGGGCATCCAGCAATGCAGAAGGACCCTTCAATTAGCTCCTCGCAAAAGAAAGCTTTGATTCAAAGCATTCCCTTGGCCTTTGCGCTGGCTTTGTGCTTTCCCTACTGAAACTACCTTACAACCTCCAAAAGGAATCCACGTGTGTACGTTAAACTCAAATTTAAGGATGCCACCCAGGAAAAATTAATATCCCATCTATGATAAAGCTTTATGACATCCTTACCCATACCAGCTTGCAGCATCTCAAAGATTGTTCCAAAGAAAGTATCCCCACGTTCCACAAAACCACGCTGATATAAATGCCAGTCTACAGTGTTTGTGCATTTTGTGCAGACAGTGGTAAAATATTTGATGTGCTGTAAAACAAAAAGGAGAAGGGTCACATTATCGTCCATATTCTCCCATGTTATGGGCACATAAAATGTAATCTAACACAATAAACACAAGCTTGAAAGAAGTGATGCCTACGATATAAACACAAATCCTGGAGGGAGGGCTGTATAATGTAGCCAGCATTCCATATTAATGTGAACCACTCAGAAAAGAAGACAGACACAATAAATCTGATTTTAAATGGAGGAGAAAAAGCTGATATAGGATCACTGGCTTTTAATGCTTTTGTTATGCAACCTGTCGTACAACATACTTGTTTCTTTTGAATAAAGTTTACGGGCTGAATAGTGGAAGTGAACATACCTGTAGGTTTTTAGGGATAACCTGGATAGAGCTAAACACAAATGAGGGTTTATAGTACACATTAAAATGAATTATTTCAAGCCTTATTTCTCAGTGAAACAGAACTAATTGACAGTATCATTAAATACTGTTATCAACTAACAATTTTAGGAAAAGCAAAAAGAAGGACTGGGAGAACAATTTTTTCCCTAAAAAAAGGACAGAATTTGTAATAAAGACAAAACCAAACTACTTCAGATAGTATATCACTACAGGAAATAGACTATTAACTGTATCATAATGCATTCAACTCCAGTAATGATAGATAAATAGCACTGTTGTTTTATATTTAAGAAATAGTGGATTTATTACAACTGGAAGCTATATCCCATAAAACGTGATCCTTTTATTAAGCAAGGCGTTAGTCTTTATGGCTTTATCACACCAACTGTGAAGTATCTTTTTATGCAAAGTCTTTGGATTTCTCTAAATTCTCCAAAATTACTCCCATTCCCTTAGTTGATGAAAGTCTTCTTTGAATTCATGGGCTTTCCCCAGATGTAGGTTACCAAAAATGAAACAAGAAATCGGCTCCATCTAATTTCTCTCACAAACCCATTTATCATTCATACCCTCATTTATCGTGTTCCTAGGGCACCCAAGAATTAAATAACTAAAGATGGCAATTAATAATTAAAACATCCAGGTAGATTTAATAGGAAATTAACTTCTTTTTTTATCTTAGAACGTTCTACCTCACTACTGCAGTTTTTGTAGGGCTTTTTCCCATTGTTGTTTTTGCTTGTAAAAATCAACAATCCTGACAAAATGGTGGAGTCAGTGATATGCTTGCTATAGCAGTTCACTGGAAAGTATGCCATGCCAATTTATTTGTAGGTGACCCAACCAGCAGAAATAAATATACTCATTTATTTTAGAAATATAGGAATAAATCAAATGCTTGCAAGACTAGCCTAAGTTGATATGATGGAAACAAGCAAAAGCTGCACACTTGTTACAATTGTTTGAGAGGGAGGATTCACGTCTCACTAAAATACCGTATTTTATGTTCTTGAGATTAATCCTATTACTCTGTGGCTGGAATCATGATGCTGCTCCCATTTAGCGGACAGCACGTTTAAATCATATTTTTCTATGGCTCATAAAGCAGATGAAGTCTCTTCTATGTATGTCACAAAGTCCCTCGTATGTTCGTCCCTGTACAGGAGATGGAAGCTGCTGTTTTGGAATAAAAGCATTTTCCCACTGGTGCATGGTTGCAGGCTGCAGTGTGTGGCAAGCCTTCCCCCTTGTATGGGGTTACTAGTAGGAATGATTACAGTGCTAATAGATTAGCTCATTTGGTTTACATTATTACACTTGATGAGCACTGTATAAATCCTTTATACAAGTTACTGCTTTAATCTTTGATATTTCAGGTGGCATGATTAATTTCCTTCAGAGAAAATGAAAACGGTTGCAGTTCTGCTCCCTTCATTTCTTGCTTGTACAAGCCAGGCTGTCATTGTGGCTTAACAGTACTGTCCTTCAGGCTATCATGTATTTTGTTTTTCAGCTCTTTCTCTGCTGAAGATGGAAAGCGTAATGGATATTTACAAAATGAAGAAACTCTGAGAAGTTTATTAATGTACTTACTTATGTTTTCTTTTCTTTACAGTTAGCTTTGCCTCTGGTCATATTTCTTTTTACTAAAAGTAGATGACCTCTTATTTATTCTCTTCCACTTTAAATTCTGCATTATTCTCCAGTCTGGACTGGACACAGTTCCACCTGTGTTTCTGCAGTGTCCAGCAGATCTCATCATCTCACCTGAGAGTACTCAAGTAATTGCAGCTCCCCCTTAGTATCTTGTTAAATAATGCCACTAAGCATTCTTTACTTTCAAAAAAGAAAAAGGCTCCTAAAAATATTTTGCTACTCTTGAAAAGCAAGTTTCCTGGAATTTCATCTTTCTTACAGATGAAGAAAATCACTGTAGCTTATCACATAAAGTTCATTTTGAAAATGGAAACTCTCTGAGGTAGATACAGAGATCTATTATCTATTAGATTTGCTATTACTCCCTGGTACCTTTTATCATACATGATACACTCTTATTTATTGCTAGTATAAGGGGATACATTCGAAATACATACTGTGTTAAGAACAATGACAAAGAAAAGTTCCCCAGCCTGAATGCTTTCCTCCAGTTCTTCTGACCAGCAGGATAACTTTTGGGGGATACAGCACAGGTGAGACGGCCATGGGTTCGTCAGTGGAGCACATCTGAAGACAGCAGCAATAAGAATTCATAAACATGTAAATATAGGCCCAGATGAGTCTACAGACATAATTTCTAACTCTCTTGGGAACTCAGCAGGTTTAATTTTTAAATGGATGGTCTGGATTTCACATCCACCACAAGAAGTTGCCCAGTTACCCATGCTTGGGCTAGATTCCCCACTGGAGGTGCAGAGGGCTTCACCATGTGTCCAGCAGACAAATTATACCAGGGAGACAACTCACCCCAGCATGGAAGAGGCACTGCATGGCTGCTGGTGTCCCCCAGGGAGTCCCATCGGGAGGAAGCAACTTCAGCTTTCGTCTGAAACCACCCAGAGCCCTCAAACTGTCATTTGGTTACACAAGTTTCAGATGGCATGGACATGCTGGAATACATGATGTGGCCCACCATGTAATCCCAAAGCAGGACACTTGGCTTGTCCCTGGGCTAGGAATATCATAGCCATTTCCTAATAGGAAGTCATTTTAAAATAATTTTTTTTCCTTCTTTGTCCCAACAATTATGGCAAGGATAGCATGATAACAATGCATAAAGATCTCATAGGGAATGCTTTTCAAGGAACATTTGGCAAAAAAAAAAAATCTAGAATACACTCACATAGTCCTACTTAAGTAAAGATGGTAATAAATGAAAAATTTATATTTACATAGAACTAGTTACATAACATTAAGACTAAAACCTTGGCTATGCCATGCAGGTTTTAAATGAGGGTATTCTTCTGTGCTGGTGACTTGGATAGGTCAGACTTTCACAACTGAACATGCCTGTACAACTGAATATGAAGGGGGCAGAGCACAGAACAGTGTGGAGCCACTGCATGCCCCATGTCAGCTGGAACGCCATGAACCTGAGATATAGAACAGTAGCAGTCATGAGCAGAACTATACCAATGCCTGTTTTTCTGCAATTTCTGTTTAACACTTATTGATAAGGCATTTTTGCCACAGAGAGCTATAAGTGGCCTAAGTTCCAAGTCAGAACTTGCTTTAATCTAAAATTTCAAAATTTAACATTGTTTCTGCTCCAAGGTAACAAAAACAGATATTTTCAGAAGCTAAGTGGAATTTCAGGGGAAAAAAAAGCCAAAACCAAAACAAAACTTCACAAATTAGATTTCAGAATTGTGAAATGTCAACCGATTTCAGAGATTTTAATGTCTCTTTTACATTAGTCAAGAGCATGTTGATAGTAGTATCAAATCAGACCACTGTTTGCCTGTTTCAATGGGAGGTAGGGTTATCTTTGAAGTATTTTTGTTTGTTTCCTGAATCATTAAGGGAAGTGCTACTGTTGGAAAACATCAACAAGGAAGAGCTCTTATACACAAAGGATCACACCTATGCAGAAGAAATTGTCTTAATTCCCTACAAAACACTTTTTTGTTTTCAAAATATTTACTTTCTGTGGGAATTTCCACTGAAACGGATATGATGCCACACATTAAGAAAACAAGGAAACATCCATGTAAAAGAACGAACTGTTCCTAACCAAAAAACAATTGGCAAGAAACTGCCCTCTGTGAGATCAACATGCACCTAAAAACACTCTGGATAAGCCCAGCCTTCCTCTCCAATTCTAATTCCAGACTGAGAAGACATGCTTTTCTTCTGAGTTTGTGCTAGTGCTCGAAAGTATGCCAGAGTCAGATAGACGCATTATTCCCAAATGCTCATTTTCAAAGGTCAAATAAGGACTGGAAAGCAGTAAAAGCATTTGCTATAGTGTTCCTAGAACCATGAAAATGATAGCATTATTTCAGATGACAGTAATAGGAAAAAATACTGCACGATTTAAAAGTAGTAATAAAATCTCTAATTGTGAAAAGAATCAGATGCACAGATAATAGTATTGGCAAAAAAAATGCACTAAAATCGAGGTGCATTTCTAAAACTCTGTCATACTCTGAGGTTTAAGTACCAAGCCCATTTGGGACGCATATCTGGAGCTCTGAAAGTAAAGGTTTATGCCATTTCTTTCCAGGAACCGAAACAGCCATGTTTCTTAGAAGTTTGTTGTGATGATGATCTCATGCTGGTGACAGTGGTGACTTGTTTTCATGCAGCTCTGTATACTAAGCAACAACAACAACAACAATGTAATTTATCTATATAAATAATACTATTGTGAGCTCACAAAGTTCAAATCAGAGGAGTTTATAGTTTCAAGCACCTTCTCCTGCAGCCTTGCCAGGTGCCAGATGTGACATATCTTTCAGGTCAGATGTCTGGACTGGAATGTAATAGTAATGCACTGAAAGCCCAGCTAAACTGGTTCACGGCGCAAAAGCCCAAGAGGTCTCCCTGCAAAGAATAAGAGAAAGAGCTAGTCAAACACCGACCAGTCTGGTGTTCAGGAAGACCCAATAAGTCCAGCTGTCAGGAAAGCATTCAGGCCATAGGTATGGGCTGGCCTGCATGAGAGTCACTGTCTATCTTGTTGAAGTGATACCAGTGTGAAGAAAATTACTTAAGATTCAAAGGACCATTCCACTTACTACCTCAATTAAATTCAAACAAATGCTAGATTCTTTACTAAAGTATTTCACTGTTGTTTTTTTCACACCCCAGTGACAGCTAAAGCCCACCTGGAATATGTCTCCTTTCCCAAAATGAACTGGTTTTTATGAATTTCAGGGGAAAAAAAAATTATAAACAAGGACCTGGCAAAAATCTGCACTGTAATCAGTAGATGTGATCCTATTGCACTGAAGGGAAAGACGTGCAAGTTTATCAGCTGTTTTTGAATCATCGATCACTCTGAGATTGTTGATTTTTTCACACATTCTTTAATCTTTCCTGACTAACTCTCACGTCCTATTTATTGCCTTAATAGGGAGGCATGATCTTCACTTAAGATCATGCATTAGTGCAATTCCAGGAAAACTGGAAATAGGAAGGAAAAAAAACCCTCCATTGATCCAACACAGAGATTTTGGAGCATCATATCATATACATGATTTTTACGTGAAAACTGCAGTATTGCTCTGAAATAAATAACGTTATAACCATGCTGCAATAGAAACAATATTAAAACTGAGAGACTCACTCTATCAAATTGTGTGCTGAGGATCATCTGCTCCACCAGTTATGACTCATTGTGCATGAGGCTGAAGGTTTACTCCACATAGGGGATGAAGCTCTCCACCAGAACCTCTCTGCCAACTTCAGCAACAGGCCATTGCCGTCATCTTCCTTCTCAGGGCCTGCAAATCAGCAACAAAGTCAGCATAAACGGCACCAAAATTTCTGCAAGCCAGAGAGGTCATTCCACATTTCAGTTAGAAAACCGTATGGCTTCTACCTAGGCAGGACCAGAAAAATACTGAGCTTTCCCAGCCAGACCACCACATTGTCATTTACTTTAACTTCCACTCTTCCTTAGAAATAGCAAAACTTAATACAAACTGCACTATATTCTTTGCTTAACCTGCTGTTACGTTTTATGTTTATTTCACAGAGGAGGGGGCAAGTGACAGGAGTAAGAGTATTCTGAGATTAAATATATATGTATATTTTATTTTAATAATGAAGAGGGAAATTTAGAGGAATAATTTTTTGACCACAATTAAGAAGGATTAAATTTCCAAAAGATTTTACAAAAGGTGATGTATTGTTAGTGCTTATTGTTCTGTAGTTTTGAAAGCTCTTCTGAAACATGTCCCATACTTCCCAAAGTCAATATGCTTACATTTGTATTGTCACTGCTTTCTTTTTTTTTTTTTTTTAAACTCTTGGGCTGTCTTTTAGCTGTTTCTAATTAATTTCATCAACTTTATCTAAATAATCATAATCACTATGTTTAACTAATGATCTAACAAATATCATTCTGCTCCTTGGATGAGGATTTGAAAAGCCAGCTATGAGAGTCTAATTGGGATTAATTTTTAAGAATATCACCCAAATACTCTCACTCAGGCAAAAGAACTGTCCATTGGGCTAATGGCATTTACCCATGTCTAACTGTGACTACAACATGGGCACTTGTTTTTATATTAGTCTCCCGCTGTACTTTTTTTTTGTGCAATTCACCCAGGGACAGCAGAGATGGAGAGGATGCTGGCAATCCTAACTATATTCTAGCCAAAAAGTGCAGAAAATGGACTCCATTTATACTGGTGCAGGAAGCTGTGACACATCTGACTTCTCTGTGATAACCTTCACCTCAAAGGAGCAATTCAGCTCTGCATTACTGTCAAAGCTGTCTGTAAAAAACGCTCCTTTGTCTGAAGTGACTCACTTAGATCTATATAGAAACCAATCTCTGAATGCAGGTGAGATATGCAATTGTCATAGCTCTGCTGGTGTCCCTGAGCCACCATGGACAAATATTTTCATAGATTTAACAACAAAACAAGAAGGAAAAAAAAAAGGCAGGTAGGGGAAGAACATACAAATTTAAGATCTGTTGAAAGTAATGTTATGATTGTTCATGAGGTTTAGTACAGTGACAATGATTGTTTGATCTATGCATGAATAATTTGAAAGACATCCTCAGTAATGATTCGATAAATGCCCCAGAGACATCAGTCAGGCTAGTAAAAAATTCAGGGCTCTGAAAAATTTAAGAAAGAAAGATTTAAAAAACCAAAAAAGCACCCACCTGGAAAAGACACCAATAGATTTCATATAATGGTAGTTGCACCAAATGAATTCATAATGGAAGAAAAAAGTATGGTAAACTTTTCATACACAGAGAACACACAATAAAACCAATCGAATCATCAGTGGCTAAAGATCACTTGCTCAGAGCTTTGGTCATGAGCTAAGAGCATGTTTGTTTGTATCACTGACAAAAATGAAGTTATAAATTACCTGTGGCTGCTCATGATGATAACTGAATTTAGTTTTGTCCATCACATCAGGAACATAATTTGATTTTCTATGTCTGTCTGAGCTTTTTCTACTTCAGTTGTGCTACAGTAGGCCATGGGCATATAGTTGCCAAAACAGGAAGGATACAGAGATGGGGAATAAATTGATTAGGACAGATCTGCAAGAGAGTGACATAGGAAGAACCAACTGGGAGAGGATAGGGACATTTCAAAAGGTGAACTACATGAAGTAATGCAAGTTTAACAGAATGTTTATTTTCCACAGTGTTTTGTGTCTTTAGGCAATTATTAGCAACGCTTAGCAACACTTCCAAAAGAAGCAGACATTTGGGGAATGAAAATACCAGCTTGTACTCTGGTGGGCAAGTGAAACAGTTGCAAGCAATCTCAATCTTTATGTGTCAAGGCGCTAACTCATTGTTTGCTGGAGTGGGAAGGCAATTCCAGCCTCTTTTCCTCGCACGCTGCAGTATTTGGCCTAACAGATCAGGGACCAGAGAAATGTTTATTTCCTTTCTTCCGAACTGTTTGACATGGATGACTCTCCTCAACTGGATTAAATGCATTTCTCATCTATTTCACAGACAGAGAGAATGGACATCCGTCTGGCTTTGGCAGAGCTGGGGAGGCCAATCCTTTGCTCCCCACCTCCTGTGATGGCAGGGGCGGCGCTGGTTGCACAGGGGAGGAAGAAATCAGCTACGCAGGTAATCAAACCCAGGGCTACCCTGGTTTCTGGCAGGCTTCACCACACTTATTTGCACTGCAGAAAGTTACTTTTAACCAGCTGAGCTGTGAAAGCCTTTTCTTTGCAAGGCAGAGGCCAGATGGTTCCAAACCAACCTGAACCAGGTGTTTGCTGTGAACTCAACAGGGATGGGAGCAGAAGCCTCACTGAAAGCAAATGACTCTAGTTCATCTCTGAGAAACAGTTGATCCTTCTAAACTCAACTCTGTGCTCAGAATGCAATGCTTACCTAAAAAAGCAGCAGGGCAACGGCATTCAGCAGAAAACACTGGCTGTTGGTGTAGAGCTCTTCCAGCGGTGCTTTTGCGTGGTAACCCCCTTTGTTCTCATAACACAGTTAAGACATCACCTTTTTTGCAAGCACCACCCAGTGAGCTAACTTCCACTTTAGGTTTTTACCTTCTGAAATATTATCTCCAATTTAGAAGTAGGTCTGTAGAAGTTCTTAATTATTACAAGCAGTTGTTCTACATGACTGATAAGTGGAACAGATTTAGGTATCTCATCAGTGAAATTAAAATGAGGTCAAGAGAAAAGCACAAAAGTCTCTGAGGCAGCAGAGAAAATTGGAACTGATTGGTTTATATTGGTTTATATCACCATTTTTGGGCAATTTTCCACATATATGGAGGCTTCACGAGAGCTTCATGTTAGTCCATAAGACATGCTTATTTTTTACAAAGCTGAAGGTTTCCTATATGAAGAGTAAATGAAAACATAGAAATAATCCTTAATACTAAGAATACTGAGGTACTTTATACAAGTTAAGACTTGTCAATCTGATTTATGTGACTTTTTAATTATTTACATGTGATACTAAATAAATAAGTACATAAATAGGAGATATTCCATGCATGCTGATGAAGAAAGATCATTCCCTGTATCTGGTTTAGGAAGAATATCCAGTTTGGTTCCTTCATCAGGAACCATTTAAAAGCAACACACCAAGCTAAACTGCATACCATTATACCAGAATCCTACTTTTCCATCTTTAGTAAAGATTCATCTAGAATTAATTCAATACTTTTCATAGCCATATAACAGAAGCATATTTTTCTTAATAAGTATATGAATTAATAAAGAAATAGAAAAAAGTCTTTGAATTACAACTTAGGGTAGGATTTTCAATTAAATAGTAGCTATAAAGACAAGATTTGGCCCACTACATTACAACCTCTCAAACCATCCTGATCCATAAATTTTATAATCAAGATTAATCTACCAGAGCTTTTTTCCACTAGCTGGTTCCATCATTGATCCAATACATGAAGTAATTTACATTAATAACCACAATATTATACAGATTATTTATTTTATAATGAAAGCAGAAAAAAATCAAAACCTCGGCATAAATTGATATTAAAGGGTTTCTAACGCATCACATTTAAATAGCTGCAAAATAGTTTAACTGTACGTATTTGGTAATACAAATCTAATGGCTTCAGAGGGATTCTCATATTCTGTAAGGCAAGCCAGGACTAGGAAATGTAATCATGAAAAGTTCTTTTCACCCCCTACATAATTAGGAATTTTGAGGATACTTCTCTTAACTGGTAGGGGAAAAAAACCAAAACAGATGCCATCACTTTCTTCCATTGACTTTTTGTGTCACAATACTGCATGGCTAACAAGGAAACCCTGTTTCAGGCAGAAGGAGGGACTGTGGAAGCCCTTGCAACACACTGACTGAACTAGACATAATGTTTATGTGTTTCATTGCCATTAATTATTGAACAGCATGTTTTATTGCTAATTACTCTGTTATTATTACTATTATTGTTTCATTGATACTAACTAAAATAGTGGAACTATCACAATTCCATTTAAAAGATTAATATACCCTACATAGACTGCACACACTACATTGTGGGACATTAATGAGAAGGACTTCAACTGTTTCGGTGTTGCTTAGGATTGTACCTCTTGGTCCCAAGTTCAAAGGGTTTTGGCTCAGAGGAAAGCCAGAGGCTGTGTGGGTAAGTAAACAAGAAAGTAGACTGGTTTCAAAAATCTCATGAGGAGGAGATTTTCAATTAGAAGTTAACAAAACTGAATGCCTTCAAGAAAATATTGCTATCTGTGCTCAGCAGCAGTTCCTAGGATATATGATTCAGTGAAGTTTTCCAGCCCGCTCTAATAGTAAGGCCCTTTCTCATGTCCAGGCACCAAGAGGCCCTACCGAAGAAAGGCAGAAATAAGGAACAAATTCAGAGATTTCTCTCTCTTACTTATGTAGCTCTGCTCCTCGGTCTCCCTGTGATATAGTACAGCCATACATACAATAATGTAGACTTTGTCATACATAGAGCAAAACAGAAAATGGATTTCAAAAAAAACAGTCTGTTTGGTGCAGGAGATGAAAGCACCCAAATTTTAAAAGCAAAAAGCATCATTTCATCATTTAGTCTAACATTTGATGTAGCATAGCTATCCAGATAATGAACCCCGTATGTAATATTCCTGAACAGCACAAGTTTCACCTGCCCCGTTTCCCCCTGTGACGTTTTTCTCCCACTGCAGTATTCCCTAATTCTCCATCTCCATACACTCCCTGCATCCTCCCACAGTGAGGGAGAAACCTCCATGGCTCTTTCCCATCTCCAGTTGCCTTCCACATCCTTTACTGGTTTGAGGGACTAGAGGCAGCAGAGAAGCGCTGGCTGATGGGGCTGGCGAGTGCCCCTTGGAATAGACAGGCTTTGAATTGTACTGAGGTTCCTCTCAGCAAGAGTGTTAGTCTGGCCTTCCCTTCACTTCTTAGTCACTGATTTTCATGAAATGCATAGGATAGCTATCTTCTCTTAACTTGGTTAAAATTATCTGGTAAGTTGAAGGGAAGGAGGGAGAGAAAGGGTCTCTGGTACAAACAAATTAGCAAGAGCACAGTCCTTGAGCATCACCTCCTTGAGAAAGGGCAGAAACGTGTACCACATGGTGAGTGAAGTCTTTTTTAATGAGACTGGCTCCTCTAACATACTAGAGACACCAGTTCCCAAACATCTTGGGAGAATCTGGTCTTTCCTGGAGGTGCCCAACATACAGAGTCTGTACTGCCATCATGTGGAGGATGTTACTTCATCTTTTCACACTTGAATATTTTTCCTGTGCACATCTTCTCTTACAGGGTCAGTCTGTCCCAGACCGTGTAATTTCCCATCACTATCATTCCCTGCTTTATGGACCATGTGCCTGGGCTCTATTAAAATCTAATCGCCAAGTGCAATTAAAAAAAAAAAAAAAAGGCACAATGTGAAAATAGTAGATCCAGTCGGGAAATTTGTAAGATAAAGGAAACTAAAGCACAAGATTTTTAAAAAAGTAAAGAGAGAATGAACTAATTAACAGTCTAAGGATTAATTTAGCCAAAGAACATCTGTTTTCACACGTCCGTCTGATGAGAGCTAATGTGAAGGCTTGTGTTGGTTAGCTTTGAAGTTGTATTTTATTATCTAAGAAGTTCTGTGCACAAATTTTGATAGGGATTCTAGATATCCTAGTAACAGAGGGACCCCTGGGCCCCTTGTATCCACTAATCTTAGTTTCTTTATTTCCACTTGACTTGTATCTATACATACAGCGTTGTCTACTCTTTGTTGAAAAATTCTCCACTGGGCACGCTTTTAGTTTATATTCTATTTTAAGGACATTAAATGTTCCGTCCCTCATCTGCTTTCTCCACAAACCAGACAGGACATTTTAATTCTTCTTTCCTGTATATTGTGCTACGCAGCCAGTTAGTAACCTAAAAAATCATACAAAGCCCTTACCCATTTCATAAATTCCTCTGCATTTGCTATTCCCCTAATTTAATAGCTCCTTTTCTAATAGCATCTTTCAAATCATGTTTATACAGTACAAATAAGATCCACGGGTTCTAAAAATTAAGAAACCATCTGTAACACTGTAAGAAATATTTTTTCCATCTGGAAAGTTTCTGAGTCACCTGCCTGCCCTCCTGATTATTAATATGAAATACAAACTTTCTGAAAATTGCAGCAAAATGTTCATGTAGGATCTCGCTGTGGACGTGGACCCTTGCTTCCTGTAGCCAGAGTTTAAAGATGGTCATTAAAGCCAGGATACCTTGGCAGCCTTTTTCAGTTCTTCAGCAGTGGCTACTTCTGAATCCCTTCCCCACCTCCATCTTAGGTTTGCAAAAGTAATTTATGCAAATTTCAGTTCTCAGTTCAAGCAAACAACAACAACAACAGAAGCACCTTGCAAAACACAAATATTGCATTTTGGCCAGGTCTGAATAGCAGAGGATAGGTAAGAATGCAGCCTGTTGTAGAAACAGGAGACAGAAGATGCAGAAGATGGGAGATTGCTGTGGACTGAAGCAGCAGCTTAGACACCAACACCATGAACAGCAAATTGGGCAGGGTCTGCCCAGCATCTGCCGAAGAGACATAGACTGGCCTGAAGATGATGGCAGGTGTTAAGCAAAAAGCTGGATTCAGGATGGATGACCTGCAGACCAGTGCACAGTCGCCTTTCTGAGATCATAGAATCATAGAACAGTTAGCGTTGGAAGGGACCTTAAAGATCATCCAGTCCCAACCCCCCTGCCCTGGGCAGGGACACCTCCCACTAACCCTCTCTTGCTCAAAGCCCCATCCAACCTGGCCTTGAACACCTCCATTGATGGGGCATCCACAGCTTCCCTGGGCAACCTGTGCCAGTGTCTCACCACCCTCACAGTGAAGAATTTCTTCCTAATATCTAATCTAAGTCTCCCCTCTTTCAGTTTAAAACCATTACCCCTTGTCCTATCACTCCACTCCCTGATAAAAAGTCTCTCCCCAGCTCTTCTGTAGGTGCCCTTTAGGTACTGGAAGGGGCTATAAGGTCTCCCTGGAGCCTTCTCCAGGCTGAACAACCCTACGTCTCTCAGCCTGTCCTCACAGCAGAGGGGCTCCAGCCCTCTAAGCATCTTTGTGACCTCCTCTGGACTCGCTCCAGGAGACAGACAAAGCAGAAAAGGAAAGCAAGGCATCTGCTTACAGATTTTTATGGGCATATAATGTTGTATGTAATTGACTAGCTTTGTGTGTCATATATGATTGATTATAAAAGTCAAGTTTCTTCAGCAAATTTGTACTAACTTTATTCATTATTTAAAGAGAGCATCGCCACAGCTGGAACTTGGCATTCACACTGACCACAGTAATAAAAACAAAAACTGACTCAGTGACTAGCAAAAATGATCAACACACACACACACAAGTGTCTTAGTCGGGAATCAGGCAAATTGGAGGATTCTCGGCAATGCTGGCATTGACATTTATTTAACGGTACCCATTGTATGCGTAACAGTTTTCTCGGGCCTTCAGCTCTGGCCTACTTAGATCTCTTTATGAATACAAAATGATTTTCACTAATAAGCTAAGAACAGCCCAACCATAACTAATAAGTTGCTTCTTTTCCTACCTGCCATAACACAAACTTGCTGGACATTAAGTCTTCCTCCCACTAGAGCTGATAACACATGCAGTGGTACTAACACAGAAGCACAGAACAATGATGTTTCCATCATTCTATGTTACTTCACTAAGCATCACAGCTAAAAAATAAAGCATTGAATTCG
This sequence comes from Charadrius vociferus, assembly GCF_000708025.1. NCBI lineage: Eukaryota > Metazoa > Chordata > Aves > Charadriiformes > Charadriidae > Charadrius > Charadrius vociferus. The sequence goes on along the minus strand of NW_009647006.1, from coordinate 562,491 downwards.
TAGCAAAATCATTTCAATTCACCTACCCCCCGCTAAACATTAATCAGACTCTAACTTGGTCATGGCACCAAAATAATTTCCCAGAACAAACTCTAAACTTGTTGACTGCTGAACAAATTGAGCAAGGAAATAGCTTTTTGTATTTTTAAACATCTAATTGATTCTGTGGCTCTGTGGTTGCTAGTCAATACAACAGTAATTGGAATCATCATGACTAATGCGCAGATCATTTTACAGGCCTTTCTTATTTGCATAAACATCTCCTCATCTGCCTTCTCACCCTCTCCAGCTTTTCACAATATTTTTATTACTTCTATCCAAATTACCTCGAATGTGCTAGACAGGTTCCATAGCCAGGATGTTTCCTAAATGTAATACTCTCCTTTAGACAATCCTCTACCACTATGGCTGTGGCACTGAGACTGGTTTTCACCATACTGCATCTAAGCAGCTATGCTTAGTTATTGCCATTCACAGCTTTACTCTTAGTATGAAGCATCCCCTTATGGAAGCATAATGCTGTTTATTATTATTAATAATAATAACTAGTTGTTAAGCTACATGTGCAGCTCTTATTAGGCAGAGCAAAAATCACATTTATGCTTTAGTTTATTAAAATCATTATTTAACTTGCTATTAAAGTATTATTTTGAGTATGTCTGCCTGATTACCTGGGCCCTTGTAGTCAAACCAAAACTTCCTTTTTCACCTTGTGTGTATTATTGGTTCTGCTTGCCATTTATATATCCAAAAATATATAAAATCAAAGATTTCCAAAATACTTACCACGTTATTAGCTATCCGAAGACAGGCCTTGGTTCTCTCAGGGAACCAGCCCTTTTTGGAAGCATCAGTTTGGACTTCTGGCATCTCACTGCTTACTTTTGGAAAACCTGAAAATTAAGTCCCGTGTACTCTGTCCTTGTCAGACAGTGATATTATCCCACCTTATGCATAAATCATGTGTTCCTCCTTTATCTTCTCCTACTCTCATATTTATTAGTGGACAAATCATCTGTTCCTCAAAGACTCTCATACATTCCCTTGCCCTCAACTTGTACCTGCAACGCAATTGTGATTCCAGTTGTGTCACTGTTAAATATGCCATTAATTACTTCAGTAAGACATTATACCATACTCAGAACAGACTGTAAACATTTTATGTCATTAGGTAATGCACTGAGGCTGTTTTAATGCCATAACAGCTCTATTTATATACTATGTTCTGCATAATTAGCTACTAATGAGGCTCTAACTTTCACTGCTGTAAGGCCTAGATATCTGTTCGTCTTTCAATGAATTCATTTTTGCTGTCTCATTAACACACTAAAAAACCTGAAAATTGTATTTTAATTAAAAGCTAAACTACCTCTTTCTGGAGACACTAATGAACAGATACACTCCAAGGGAAACACACGAACTTTGTCAGTCAAGAGAACAACATGCATGTATTGCAAAAAGAATAAAACCAGAAGATAACACAGCTCACTCACTTATTTTCAAGGATAGGGTCTTCTCTACTTCCCTTTTTTTTTCTCTTAAATTTCTCCTTTTCTTTTTTTTTTGCCTTGTGACCAACTAATCTTTAAAAACTACTCACAAGTGGAGTTTGTTTTCCCAAAAATTTGAAACTGTTACTTTTATTAAATCATTTAAGGCACTAGCACTCTGTTAGAGAAATATATTTGGTAACGCTAACCCTAATGCATTTGAAGAATCAAACCACCTCCTGTGTCAGACTCAGTTTTGTATCGTCAGCAATGCTGCTTACCCTCAGACTGACAAGTTACAAGCTAGACCCTAAGAAACGATAAGGCTGTCTTAAAGTCATGAGAGGGGGTGTGTATTTTGAGTCTTCCTAATGCCTTCTATTCACGTCAGTCTTCTGAATCACATTTCCTGCCTTTTCTCCATAGCTGCAAGGGCTAAAAACATAATAGCAGAAATTCATTGAATTACATGATTTCACAACCATTGCAATCACATCAGGAGCACTGACCACGATGCTTCATTTCCTGACTTCTGTAAACACTTTAAGCAATTAATCAAGGAACATACTAAAATACATCAAGTTGTCAGGTAGAAACCGTGAGTAATTTTGAAATATACCGGCGAGGGAACAACATCCTGATAATCCTATCAACACACATACAAAGGCAGCAGATTTTATGATGTTCGAGAGATAGAAACAGAGAGTCAGTTTTTGAAGGAGACTTCATAAGAGAATATACAAATAAAATGTGATTATCTCAAAATCTGAAATAAGTGTAAAGGGAAAAAAAAAAAAACAAAACTGTTGTTTGGATTTATTCTATGTTTGGATGTTCAGTGCGCAGTCTGATCCAAAATGTGCCAAATCCACAGGCTCTTAGCACATGCCGCATGACTTACTTTTTCCTGTCACCTTTAGCAAAATAAGGAAGTCTGAAACATATAAATCAGCTGGAAATGCCACTCATATGGATGTACCAAGGTGTCTCTTGGATTCACCTCACCTTTTTTCTGATTCTTGATGGGAACAAGGAGGTATTACAACTCCTTAAGAGCCTGGATTTTTTGCTTGTTTAAGA
>NW_009647006.1:496505-559891 GCF_000708025.1 Charadrius vociferus | reverse complement strand
AAAAGATCCATCAGTAAGCAGAAATCAGCAAGATCATTACCCACACTTTTAACTTCTACCCCATCACTGTTTCTAACTGTTAGTTATTAAGCACCGGACCAATACATCTTCAGGATCAGTAAATCCTCACACCACTTAAATAAAGATGCGCTAGCACACTTCTGCTTAAACCTAATTAAAATTTTAGTGTTACAGAAAAATCACATTGGCCTAATCTGAGAGAGCAAAACACAGATGTCTCAAATATGGAACATGTGCATATCCCAGATAAATATCGTTTGCTACCTTTGCACATAGCTGCCAAACTAGTTATCTGGATATTTTTGCTCTGGTTCTGGTGGCTTCTAAGTCACAGTTTATGTAGTAAGAAAGATTATACAATATACTGTAAGAATTCACACGAACCCCAGAAATTAGGCCTTATAAAAGGGGAGATTCACATCAGATTTATTATCCTTTGAAATTAATTACATTGTGAATTCTTTCCACTGAAACTGAGATGCTGCTATCCAGCAGTTTACCTTCTTATATTACGTTCTTTGAATTCATCTGAAACTTTGCTATTACCAAGGATGCTTTCTACATTCTTAGCCATGCAATCAATTTTGTGCATGCAAAATGCACAAAATGCAAATGCATTTTCATGCCAAAGTACATGTGAGTTGTCACCAAGATGTGTATTGCAAGGTTTGCATATCAAGTCTTTCCTCCGATATTTCTATATTCATCTTCCCCATCTACTTGTTTAATGCCATTTCCTATGCAAGGCATCTTGCCTCTAGTTCTATCCCAAATCCTTTAAGAATCTCACAAAGGACTTCAAATGCATCAATGGCACAGATACAGGAATCCAATGACAAGTGTTTCCATAACAGACAACATCTCCCTTTCTCTTTCTACCCCATTTCAAGCTGTTTCTAGTCAGTGCCTAAGGCACTTTTAAAATCACAAACAAATTTATCCCATCTCTTCAGAATCAAAAGAGAGCAGCCTGCAGTTCAGCATTCTAAAACGCAGTGCTCCTTGATGATTGACTATGATATGCTTTTCACTGATGAAGAGTAAGCACTGGTGAACCCAAAATTTTAGATTGCTTTTCAGGGAAAAAAAAAATAATTGAAAACAGTACTTTTAGCTCACAATCATTTCAACTTACAAGTTTATTTGCTTTTAATAAAATGCAAGCAAAATTCAATTTTTCTACCAATGAGAAATTTAGAGCCAGAGTTCCAAACAGTGGAAGTTAAATGCCTACACATTTTTGAAGAACCTATTTGGAAGCTGTCTCAACACTTAGGTCTCTGAAAAATCATAAAATAGCTTCTTCATAATGGTCTGTCACAATCAAAGTAACTCAGACAAAATATTTTCACTTGCATGATTCAAATAGTTTTTTGAATGTATGTTTACTATGTTTATATTTTTTCAGCACCAGCCTCACTTATACAGAATGACTATTATTTAGTACCTAGAAATAAATAATGAAGTTTCCTCTCACACTAATTGGCTAGATTAACATAGTCTGGAAACTACAGTAAAGCAATGTGAAAACACGTATCCATTTACAAACAAATAACACAGGACAGTATAAATAACAATTAACATAGAAGGACCACAAGATGTAAGGAAGCAGAACTTGTGAAACAACATATACGGTTCTAGAAATATTCAGAAGTAAGATTCAGTATTCTTATACGTAAGCACCCATAAGATACACAACTAGTCGAGAAAGAAGGGACTGTATTATTCTTACTGGAAATTCTTGATAGAAGCCATATCAGAGAAATACACCGGAGGGGAGATCATCATGCAAAGACCTCTGGATTAACTGCCTGCTTCCTTTGCAAACACAGGCTCCTGAACTTGCCACTTCGCCTCACTTCTTGGGATAATCGGCAGCTCACTCAGTAGATGACACCAGACCCTGATACGAGTTCTGGTTCTTAGTCTTAAATTCGGGTCCTTCATTCTGATCTCCTTAATGTGAAGAGTGCCTTAATCTCTTATGAAGGCTTTTCCTAATATTAAACTAAGTGACGGTATTGTGAATGCTTAGCAGCCTGTTCTCCCTAAAGATGAAAATCCAAAGTAAGCCAACTTAATTAAGAATTAATTCTCTTTAAATCACAGCCTGAATTGTTCATTTCTGCTTCAGTCTCTGATCAATTATTTGTGGCATGAAATGATTTACAAGACACAGGGGCAAATTAATTTAGGTGACAAAAGTGATTCCATCTCTCATCAGACATATTGCATCCTGGTTTTAAAAATTTCATGTATTAATAAAAAGTTTTGGCCTGCTTACAAGGCTCTATGTTATGACTTTGATACTGCTTCACACAGACCCACAATGCCATTTTCATTTTATTACAACCACCCCTCTTTTCAAACTCGAAGGGATAATTGTCAAAACTGGGTTTTAAAAGAATGCATTAACTCCTTAGGAATTCTCTGAAAGTCTTCTGACTTCAGCTGCTGAAAAAGTGCTGGCTTCTTTCAAACACTTCACATCAAGACTGTGAATATAAATAAACTTCCAATTAATTAACATTGTTACTGCCCTTCAATGGAATAACTCAACCCAAATGTTGATTATTTTTTTTATAGTGAGTGAAAGATTGTGCCATTTAAGCAGCTGAATACACAAAGGCGGCTGCACAATTATGCTAGAATATTTTAATTTCTGAATACTACTTTTTAAATCTTTTGATAAGAGCTTCTGGATCCAGCAGTCAGAGGTCCTAACAGCTGCCAATACTCTGCTTTATTTTAAAGCTTGTTGCAAACAAAAGGAAAAGCAGGAGAGTACTAACAAATAAGTCTTTTGGACAAAAAAGCAAATAATAAAACCTAAACAATTTTTTTCATGATCAATTTCGAACACTGAGCAAATAGGATTAGTCAGCAAGCTGCTCTTAAAAAGAAATAATATTTTAATTTATTCTGGATATCAGTATTGTAGGATAGGAGAGAGTAGTCTTCAATGCAGACTTATGGAGGAGAAACAGTCCTTTAAGAGGATCTATGGCTTTACTCTTCAAATATTCTTCTGAATTATGTACCGTATTGCACAAATCTGATGTATTACAAAGGCAACAAGATTGCTTTAGGAAACATCCCCATCTCTCTCGTTGATGAGGATTATCTATTTATAAATTACAGGATGAGTAGCTGACATATTTTAACAAGTGATTCTTGTAAATCCCAAGGAATCCTTTTCAATATACTACCGGATGATGATTTTTAAATGCTCAAGAGAATTTTCATTTCAAATGTATGTGACTTCTAATGAGTCATAGAAAACAGTGACACAAGTAGGATACTAGGCCTGATGAAGAGAGGTTCAAAAAGCCACAGTTGCAAGAAAGCATGGCTAGAAAAACTAGAAAACACTAGAAATACATAATAAAAGCTAGGGCTCTGGATCCATATCTAGGTCATCAATAACTTTATCAAAATGTTGCCACATGATTTAGGAATACAAATTGTACTAAAAAATTAACTGATGTAATGCATCGGTCCAACCAATATTTTTCAGTCTCTGGTCCCCAGACTTTTTGATGTCCATGGGATTTTTGAGTTCCATTAAAGACTTTGCTTATAGAATGCAAGCGTATTTGTCAAGGGACTAAAACTTGCCACACAGAACTGTGCAAGGAAATGAGATGTTTTTAGGGATCTGCAATGAAAATAGGTTACAAATTACTAAATTGGCCAATTGCTTACTTATCTCAGGTATTGATGACCTGCATTTTTCCAGAACTAACATCATGATTGCACTTACACCATAAGCTGAGTTATAGGCCAACCATTTAGACAGACATCTACTCTTGAGTTTCCACTGTTGTCTTGAGCTGAAACCAAAAAAGTGTGTACAAACACGTACTGTTCAGAAAGGATGTCATTACCAGAAAGCAAACAGAAAAAAATTAGTGTTAAATTTTCATATTCTTAACTGTGTTTTGTCCCCATCACTGAATTAATTTTCTTCACTTCAGCATGGGCATGTTTGCTACATTTCCCTCCCCTCTGCAAAGATAAAAAAATGTAAAAAATAACCGTTTAAGACAATTTCATAAGAATAACACTTGAATAAAAGTGGATGTGAAATCCCTAATCTGCTTAAGTAAATTAAGTAAATCTTTCCACTGCCTGGGGGAGTTGGGGGAGTGATCTTTATGCCCAGTGCCTGTGGAGTCAGCCTGTGGTGTATCTGACAGCATCCTCTGGTTTCACCAGGGATGTTTGACCAGGAACTCTGCTAGCGTAGGAGGGGCAGTCCATTGTCTTAAAAAGAATTTCCTCGTAATTCACTCTTAATTTTCTAATCTGGGTGGGATCTTAAAAATTATTTTAAACAGTCCTATACCCCCAAGAAAAATATCAAGGGATGTCTCCAAAGAACCCCCAAAATGAAACTCTACCTTAATGGGCAAGGCTGTATGGAGAAGATGTCCCTATCTATGGTGTTGCATATGGCACTGAAAAAGCAGAGTAAGTCTCAATAGTTACATTTGTATTGTCTTTAAAATTATCCATCTTCCCAAGAGCATATGCCTTAAAAGCCAAGGTGGTTGTAAGGCAGAAAGCCTTTTACTAGTCTGGACTCAGAAATATGCCTGATGCATGCTCTTAAAAGGATTATGTTAATCTATCTAAGAAAAAACAACTGTGGTCTTCCCTTACCACCACCACACCCTCATAGTGTCTCTAAAACATTTTGTTTAATTCCTGCCATGAGTCAGGGAAGAAACTGTTCACCCACAGAGATCACGAAAGAATTTCCCTCTCTCTGCTGTATGGCACTGAACACTGAAATAGTTAGTTGCATGAAAAGGACCATTATCAGCGAGTATTTTAACAAAGAATGATGGAGTTGGTATTTTTCACATGAGTAATTCTTATACTTGTCCCATTGTCATCTGATTATGCCTGAGAAATGCCATTAGTCAGTGGGACTTCTTGTGTGAATAAGGATAACTCTCATGAGAAGTTGAAGAATTAATTCCTGAATAGTTAATTTTAATATACAATGCCAGCATTTCAAATAGCCTATTTACACAATTTTAATCTGAATAAAATAGAAAATGTCACCTCAATGCTATTATACAACATTCCTGTAAATTATGCACATTCTAAAAGCTAATGAAGCTGTCATTATCTTATTAAAATTTGGCATGGCAGTTATTTTTAAGTTATCATCATGACTTTTGAAATATTTTTGCAATTAAATGACTAATCCATTTGTATTTATTACTGGTAGGCTGTATGAAAACTATTTTTTTTTGTCATGCCTATTAAGATGAATGATGGTATAATGTTTTACTACACATGTTCAATCACAGTCAAAAATTTGGCTACCTTCATTTCCCACATCAGTATGGATTGTTTCAATCCTGGTCTAAGTGAAATCAGAAACAAAATTTGAGTTGATTCACTGGAAGCAGGTCCAAATAATGAATTTATGCTGATGATAATAAGGATAAGGAATTATATTTAACACCACATTTTCCAATAATTTACTGGTATACATGAAACCAAATAATCACAAAGAAATATACTGCTTTTCAGTTTAGATTTAGCTAGGTAGGCATAGTTCAGGCTTTAACTAGTATAAAGAACTTATTCAGTAGGATTTGCAATGCAGCTTCTCACCCTGCACCAACAATTCCAACAGGGCACACACTGATGGGGAAACACCAACTCTGTTGCGTAGCACCTGCCCCATGCTGGGGGCATGGGGGGTATTTTCCACCCTCTCTCCCTTTTTTGTACCTGCAGACTTCTTGCTCTCTTTCTGCATATGTATGTGGCTCAGGCAAAGACAGTTGACTCATTCAAATAATATCTATGTAAATCTTGACAGTACGGAAAAGCACTAACTAAAAAGAAAGTGAGACAAACCTAGCTCCTCCTGCTACAAAGTGAAGCTTATAAAGACTTGGGCATGCATCATATATCTATAATGCTTTGCATAGCTAGATATAGCTATCTAGAATAGCTAGATAGAAAAAAATACAGTTTAGTATAAATTAGATTACTGAGGAAAGAGGAAGAGGGAGGAAATTTCTTTTAGATGATCGACATTTAACCTATGGCTGCAGATAATACAGATAATGTTAGGCTCTGCTATATCGAGACATTAAGTCCTATTCCCATCCTATTTACAACCAGGTAAACCAGCAGTAACAGTATAGTCCTGCCAGTGTTGTGAGTTACAACAAAATTTCTCCCACTGGGATTTTACACACAAATTCATTTTGCTGGAAACAAATTCAGGAAAATACTGAATTCCTCTCACAGTCAAGTGATGGATTAGACAGCCCCAAAGGATGTTCTGGCTCTGTCATGGTGCTACTGCGCTGCTTGTTTTCAGATTTAGGCAGCTTTTTAGGAGAGACCTATGAGTGTCATTTACTGCTACCAACACAGACAGCTGGAAATGTCCCCTGAATAATGGAGAGCTTTCCGTCACCGGAAAAGAGTGAAGTAGCAATTTAAGATTAATGTGCAAGTAACTGAGAAAAAGGCCTGCAATCAATCAGATGCTTCGGGAATTCCTAAACACTTTTTCGTTGATTCTGCTTTCCTCAAGAATATGTAAACGAAACTTTAAAAAGACACTTAATTTTTTTTATTTGTAATGAAGATAAAAATTCTGCTGCTAAAAGGGCAGACAGACTTGTAAGGAAAATGAAAATGCAGCTTTAAGGTGTGGTGATACCAGCTGCCAGCTATGTCACCATCCATTTATTAGCACTGTAGCTGCCACTGATCAAACTGAAGAAGAAAACAGAGTCAAAAAAAGTTTGTAGATTTCATCACTCATTTTATGTTTTGACAGGAACTCATCTAAATCACTGTCCAGTAATTGCATCTATAGCAGGAGTATTATGGGAATAACACTAGATTAGAAAACTGGTAGAAGCACTTTGCAAGCTTCATTAAGCTTAAACAAGATACAAGCTAGCGTACTGAAAAGACAACATATTATTTCACAAAAAGAGGCTGAAGAATTGGAAATTTTCTACTGGACAGTAGAAAAACTTAACTGAAAATATTACCTTGCAAAATTAAATGGAACGTGCTAAACTGACGCAAGTCAATTCACACATTCACACAGACGTCACAGTAAAAATAGTGTTGGTTATCCAACTAACCACTAGCAAAGCAACATAACTATGAGAAAATTCCCAAGACAAAACCCATAAAGTGACAACTGCCAATTGAATGTTTGCCTTTGAAGATTTCAATACGACCTGCTACAACATCTAACAAACCACATAGTTTTCTGTTATTGCCCCTGGAACAGCAATGAAACCCCAAACTCAAACAGTCTTGACAAGAGATGCTTATCTGAAATAACTGTTATTCTGGCTACCAACCAAATTAAGTTTTGGTGTGGAAGACCATTTAGTCAGCAATGAGTCAACACAAAATTAACCATGCTAAGGATTGCAAAACAAAGTATTTGATTCTCTGGCAGGTTTATTTTGCTGTCCACACACTGTATTGCTGCTGCGGCCAAGCAGAGAAGCTTCCTCATTGCTCTGGATGGAACAAAATGGTTCTATCAAGGAGCAGTCTTTTGTGCTACCAATCTCTTAACCACCTCCTATGCAGCTGCAGTGTATCACCTGGTGAATACACAGTCTTAAACTAACAACCTAGACTGGACACCAATCAGCTCTCATGAAGTGCAAGTCCTTTCTCTTAAATCCTTAAGAAGCTGATCAAATGCCCACTCCCCATCAAGCAATTTCTTGTTTGAAGATCTAAGATGAGAAGCATATTTCTTCATTATCTTCCAAGAAATTGGGACAAACTGTTCCTGTTTGTCAGGGGTGGAAGTGTCCGAATGCTGCAGACTGCCCCTACCCCAAAAAAACCCCCTACCCTTCTCTGTGGTGAGAAATATTTTGATTCTCTTGGTGGGACATGTAAAATGTAAAACGTTTATGTAGATAAACAAGCAAAAGAACTTCATGGGTTAGGGAAAAAATGGACCTGATATCTGCAGATGGTACATACTCTTTAGAGTGAGAAAGACAATTACTTTTTACTGAGTTTCTCTCTGTAGCTTCAGCAGTAGAACAGAAGGAATTTTCCATTGGGGTCTCTGGAAGCTCTTCTTATCACTATCTCAAGACTGTTTCCTCATTTAGAATATTACTTTTCCATTACAGACTCTTGGAAAAGGGAATTAAGATGAGAAAATATGTGTTATAAAATCAATTATAGCCTAAATGGGATTTTTCAATGGCAGGCCAGAGAAAAGCATTTTGGTTTAGCTTGTCTGTGTCATCCTTCTACTAACTTATTTGAAAAAATAAAATATACTGCAAGAAATAAACAAGAAATAGAGAAATAAATACATAAATATAATAAGAATATAATTACATAAGTTCCACATTTGATGTAAACCGATATGGCTTTAAGACAGTAAATGGAAGTACTAAAATTTTATGAGCTGAAGCTCTGTCAAGTCTTGACATTATTTCTGGCTAGGAGTTTTATACAGCCATCTATCATCAGGGTATCTTTGGACTTGCTAGGGAAAAACTGCTTAGGAGAGGGGCATTCCTTTGTACTTCACTGAACATAAAGCTATAATTAATGCAGAGTCTCAGACATACTTGTTATTGATAGTGTATGCAATGTGAAACAGTAAGCGGCAACTACATCTCGGTGGGCATAGACGGCAGGACCTCGCATGACTTCAAGTCTACTATTTCTCTCTGAAGATGCCATGCTGTATGTTCCGAACAAAGGAAAACAAAAATGGCTTTTCCAGTTAGAAGAGTTGAGGTTCACTTAAAGCCAATGCCAAGAAACGATGTTTGAGTTTCTGGTTTGCTTCATTTTAAGACCATTATGTACAGAATTTATCATCTATTTGAAAAGGGAATAGGGCAATGACGTAGTCAATTTTGATAGTGATGATTGTGAAAGTCAAAAATCACTTTAACTGTATGATCTGTATGGGGGTCAACTACAGATTCCAGATATCACTCTCAAGGACTCTCGTCAGTCAATTCAGTGAAAAATTTAAACTATGGAGCTTTTGTTTGTATGGGGTAACTGTGGAACTGATTGCTGACAGTCTCTGTTCAGTCCTGAACTGCAGACACGGATCTGCTACCCACAGATGTATGTGGCATCTTGTTTGGTTTCCTCCAGATTATGCTATGCAATGAAATGACCCACGTTTTTTGATGAGGAGATCACTGATGTTTTTCGTTAGTTTAGTAACACATTTCAAGCTCCTGTTGGACATGCAGAATGCTTGTTTACTGTATTATTTTGGTGACATGTTAGATGGTTTCTCTTTTTCTAATTTCAGAGGCAAGGGATAATAGGCAGAAAATAAAGGGAAAAGCACAACCTTTCACATTCTTCTTTCAAGATATAACATTTTGATTCCCCACCACCACAATTTATTTGGAAACTGGGAAAAAGAGGCTTATATAGTAAAGATGCTTAATAAAGTAATCCTGGAAGCTAAGCCAATCTCATTTACACAAGGTGAACACTAAAACAACAACAACTACATAAATAACACAACTACAGGTATCATGCATGTTGTCTAACACGGCGTTTTGCAGATATGTGGAGATAAAGCTTTATCCTAACGTTACTTACTATCTACTTAGAGCAAGGAGAACCATAGTGTCATGATGACAAGCCAAACCTACCATATCCTCTATCTGGCTAGGTCAGGCTGAGCACTGCACTAATTCAGATGGAAAAATGTTTGGTTAGCTTGGAAGAGGGAAAAAGGAACACAATCCTGCTCTCAATCCTCTAGGTAGACTGACCCAAATTTAACCAAAACTGATTATTTGTTTAGAGCTGGCTGTCAAAAGCTGCTTCAATGACACAGCTAACCTATTGATCCTTGTAAAAATTCCAGACTGAATGATCCATATAATAAGACTGCAGGGTTCTCGATTTACCCATTTACCTATGCTAAGACGTTCACACATCATAGAGAAAGAGATCCCTGCTGACATACTGTGGCAGGTATGACCTGCATGGGGAAAAAAAAAAAGCAGCAGCTCTTCCAACCCACATGCACCTTGTGTAGGACACAATAGTGCAATACAGAGGCAAGCCCACATGTTTGGGGCAAGAACCTATCCTCACTAAGATCAAAACCGTAACATTCAAAATCTCCATACATATGAACTTTAGCAAAAGATTAATAAGTACTTATTGTTTAAACATATCCGCCTCATTTACAGACTCATTTACAGACCTGTTCCACTGCACTTCTGAGAAGTGAAGAATGTGGAGGCGTGCCAGTCTTCTTTCCTCTGCCCTTCTGCAAACACAGAGGCTTCACTTCAGGATGCCACAAAATTCAGGACTAGGTACCACAAAAGGCAGCAGGCATTGCTTTCACAGCTTCCTGAGCACCTTTTGCTTGAACTTGTAGTGCTGCTGATTTGCTGAAAACAAAAAGCTGTTTAGAAGGAAAGGGCCAATTTTGATGTTTTTTTTCATTTAAACAAAAAAGAAGTTTCACGGTTGTCACAACATCCCATGTCGACATTTTCTAAATGACAGGTTCAAAATTTTGGCTTGAGATTAGTTTTTGCTTAGCAATGTAAATTTATAATAGTATTTTTAGAATAGACTCCTACATTTCTGCTTTTGCATCTGTGCAAACACTCCTCAGTCTTCAAAAACAAAGGCATTTCTCCATCTGTTTTTTGTGTCCAGAACATGCATTAAGGACAACTCCAGGCCAGGCTTCCAGACAAACACAAGCGCATCCACTGTCTTTTGTTTTTTTAAAAACACACAAGGAATCTAGGGAATAAAGTCATGGTGCTCCCCTTTTATGTGCTGCTTTTGAGGCCAGCATTCACAAGGAAAAGCATGCTGGGGTTCAGCTGCCTATATATTTTATTCAATTCATGCTTAATCCAAAGAATGTATCTTAATTGTTCTTGGGGAAGGAACTGACCTCGTATCTCTTCTGTCCCACGTAGTTTACTGTGCAAGTTATACTGCTATTCTTCCTCTGGCTTGGGAAATCTTTAATGAATAGCACAGATTCAAAGGGTGAAGTAGAGTTTTTTTACAGTCCACGCTAATCTGTAGTAGTACAGTTAGGGCACTCTTCTGGCATGATGTTAGCTGCGGACAAGATGCAACTTTTGAAAACTTGCATTGGGAAAGGACAGAAACCTTGGATTCCCCAAACCATGTGAGCATTACATGATGAAGCTACAGAACAATAAATTGAAGGACACTTCTATCCCCCTTACTTTGTTTCTGAGTAAAATAAAACAGTGCTTTGTACAGAATGTACCACTTTAGATGGCAGAAGACCACACAAATCCTGCCTTGAAAGTCCATCCAAGTCACATTAGTCTCTCTGTGTCTTGGCTCCTCCTTTATAAAGGGGTTCTTAACATTTCCCTGCCTCTGATTTGTTGTGCATGTAAAGGCACTGAAGTCTGTAAGAAACTCAGAGAGTATCTTAATGGAATGATAGAAGCCCTACTGATTATCATGGGGTGACAGCTGCTGGGGTCAGCTCAGGTCATGTGGAGTCCCCTAACGAAACAGGGAGCTGGAGGAACTTACACACACATATGAGGGGATCTTACACATGCTCTACCTTTTCCGGTAGAAAGTGTAATTCCCTGATCTATACCTCTAATTGATTTTTCTCTGACAGGACACAAATGAAATTAATGGACTCAAGTAATTTCCCACCCTACTATATTGGACTGTCCTACATAATTACTCTGAATAACCTTTATTTTAAATGTACCAGGTAATTTATGAAAAGTCCTCCTTTATATCCTTAAAGGTATTCAGGTGCTGCTGTGAGGAGCATCCCTTCTTAAATGATGGGAACATAAATCATTTTTTTCTCTCTTCTCAGAGGATCCTTCTCACTATAGTAAAACAGACATAAATCTACAATGCTGGCTCATCTCTATGGCTTCCATTAATTCAAATTTTATATGCATGCATGAATGGTCATATATTATAATAAAATCTTCAGCAGTAAATACCATCCATGTCAGAATCTTATTAAAAATAAAAAAAATAATAATTAGAACTGGGCTTATATCTATGATTGGGAGAAAAATAATAATTTGTCAGGTTAATAACCATTTACTCAGGAGCCTTAAACTAGTTTTATAACTACTTTTCTGTGTTTTGTGGGGTCAAACATACATCTAGGCATTGTTGGATAGTGTAGTGTAGAATGTTCACTTAACAAACGAGTTAACTTGTGCTAGGACTTGGAAATATGGATCAGCCTAATTGCATATACAATGGTTTGTCTCTCAGTGACTTGCAGTCTTACATCAAAGCTCCCCTTCTAACTCATCAGTGCTTTTGGAAAGACTTCTGCCAGCTTCCACTTATCAGAGAAAGCAGTCCATAGTAAACTAGTTGACAGAATGGATAATGCTTTGCCACTAACAGCATATCATAAACTGCAGGAAGAAAAAAAAGTGCTAATTTTCCCATCAGAAACACAATAATAGAGCTTCATTCTGAAACACCTCTGTCATCCCTAAAAGGCAAAACCAAACCCAACATAGCAAATGATTAAATGAAGTGCAAAGAGAGAAGCATTTATTCAGGCAGACGCTAGCTATTTTCCACAATGCCAGACATTTTTCTTCTCCTCTGTTCAAGGGTTTAATAGACATTATTAGCTGAATTGGACTTCTGTACTATTCTGGATTTGTGGTTTCATTGAAAGAGTCTTGGGAGGATGCCTGCATTTACTGAATAGAAAGGCAAGTTGTGATCTGAACTGAATCTATGTTAAATCAGCTAATGATATCCTGATCCTTAAAATAAAAAAAGAAATTGATACGTTACTGCTGAAGGTAGCTTTTCATGAAAATCTTTTTATAATAAATCCTTTATCACATTCAAGCTTTACACAATTTTTACATCTGATCATCTATAAATTAAACCTTTCGTGCTTGATTTGAAAGGCACCTGAATTAGTTTTTTTAATTCTTTCTTCCCCTCAGTTCCCCCTGATCCTTAGATATGCTTCCATCTTCCATTCTTCAAACTAATGAATAACTCTAGCTTCCAAAGCACTTATCTTTTCTTTGAGTCTATCATTCAAAACTTCTCAAATTCAGACTTCTGCAACTAATCTTAACAAGCTCCCACTTCGCTTTTAAACCATAAAAAACCCACTGTTTTTTTCATGGAGTAGCATGTTTGATCAGCCAGCCAGAACTGACTAGGTTACTCAAGTAACATGAGTTACTGTCATGCTTATTTCACTTACTTTCCACTCTGAAGGTCTGCTTTGGGAGTAGGGTTAATGCTCTCAGCTTTGCTATATTAATTTAAAGATAGAAAATAGAAAATTTCATTTGTCTCATATCTACTGATCTTTCTGAATTCTGTTTTCAGAACCTGGAAGCACCTGGAAGGTTGTGAATTGTTTTTAGCAAAGTAATGGGTTCCTACTAGCTTCTGCTTGTAGCCAAATTTTCAGTCCTCTCAACAGCACGCAGCTGGATCACATCAAGAAAACATTAGAAAGTGATGAAAGTCAGGACCAGGACCAGCCTGGCAATAATAGGGACAGTTGCTGAAATTCTGATTAAAAATAAGAGTAAAAATGGAAACGCTAGCAAATACTGTTGAAAAATACATCTTCTGTGCTTTGAAAAAGGATCAAAAAAACGTTATAAATACATAATCGTTATTTTCAGTGGATCAGAAGCATTATGCTAGTTTCCAGGCAAAATACATGGTAACTTATTTCCAAAGAACATATGTAATTATTACATTCCTTTTGCATTTTTAAATAACGTGAACATAGATAAGGATACCAATATTCATAGAGAAAGAGACTGAGAAAGCTAGAGAGAGGAAGGTAGATATAAACTACACTTATACACATACTACTGTATTGGGTGGAATAAAAGGAAAAAATGTGAAGGTTTTATTTCCTCTATTCCGGATGAGTACATTAAAAACACCACTGATTTTTACAAGAAATTCAGAATAATTTTCAAAATCCCAAGCTATTTTCGCAAGTGTCTCAAGGTTGAAGAATTATTCATTGTTTGAAAATTTCTAAATTATCTAGATAATGGGCTTATGAAACGTTTAGTATTTTAGTTTAGTATTTAGTATTTAAAAGAACAGATGCATTTACAGTGAATCAGCTGTGATTCAATGCAAGTATATATGAAGTTATTCACTGAAAATAAGGCAACAGGGAAAAAATGAAGAACTATTCCAAAACTGAAAAAAAACACGCAAATCTGAAACAAAAGCAGATACGGAAACTCATTTTCCCTCTTGCATGACACATTGTGAAATCTTCCAAGAAATCCTAAACAGATTATCATTCAGCAAATTACTGATAACAAATCTGACCTGACTGAAATCCTAAGGACAGGTTGCCATCGCCAACTCTACAGGAAAGCAAAAAAAGAGGCAGAAGCAAAAGAGGCATAAAGAAGGACTTTTTCCTGTCCTAGAAAAATTGGTCACAACAGGAGGGGTAGCACCCTGCAGAAAGCTATCTGCAATATATTGGAGACATACCTGTGGTTTATCATCCCTATTTCAAAGGTCTTTTTTTGATCGCAATCTGATGTACGTAGCTCAAGGAAGCATAGCTGTTGCCTTTACAACAGGAGGGATTAATGCAGGTGTCACGATACCTTCTGAGGAGCAAATGCTGTTCAGCAGCAGCTCCATACAAAAAGAGATTCTCAGAGTTTTAGAAGTGTTCGGGGCATGACTGGCTGGAAGGGTTACCTTTCCCTGTGGCTAGATTTCCATGTAGGAAAACCAGAGAAGATAATTCACTTAAGAACAGCTAGTGCTTGGAGAGTCTCCTGTGGAGGTATACTCAGCAAAACAGAAGCTGTGAGTATAAATTAGCTCCAGGGTCCCTGGGAGCACTCAGCCTCCAGTGTTTCCAACCCATTTGTCCCTTCCAGAAGCGAGAATGATTTTAGGAAGTTTATGTGACAAAAGCCTGCAAGGGGACTCCTGTCTTCTTTGATTTCTCCATTTCTTCTTCTAGCCCTGCTAGTTTTTCCGCACCTAATGTAATAGGGGAAAAGAGAGGGTAATATGTCCCCTGGACAATTTTTCAGCTTTTCTATTATGCTATTCAGTAATCTTTGCATTTCTGAATAGAGAAAAATCAGCAGCAGACTATGCAAGCTTCAGTCCTTCTTTTTTCATCTGCAAACATTTTAGTTGTCAGGTTAGAGCTCTAGCAGCTTTCTCACCAAGGCTGCTGTGCTGTTGCCAGAGCTCATGACATTGGAGCTGAACACAGCCCCAAAGACACCAAACTGGCGGCTCTCAGCCAGTTCTGTGTCCTGCTCTCATGCAGAGTCACCTCGTTTGACCTATTGGAGCCTGAGTGGGTCAGTGAAGAATCTGTCTGGAAAGAGACTCAAGGCATGCAGAAGGCATAAGACATTACGGAGCAATTTTGTGTGTTGCTTTATTTAGCTGCACACAGGCGTGCATGAACTGGCATAGTACTGTCATTTTCAGAGAAGTCTCTTCAGCATTTATTGCCCTTTGATCCAATTCTTTTTATTTTCATTCCCTTGGAGCTCAAAACCTGCCTTCTGTTGTCGGAGAAAAGGTCAGTCTGATACATAACCTACCTGCTCAGGCTTCCTGCTGTGAAAAGGTTCTCGCTGGAGTAGAGAGGAAAGAGGCTCAGAGGCTCTTTCCATTGCACTGAATTTCAGGCTGGGCAGCATGAACTGACCCAAGCCTAACTCAAGAGCGGCCTCAGAGTTGCTCTTCATCTCAGGCAGATACAGAAAATGTCTAGACAGTGGTCTGCATTTTCACAAATAAATAAATAAAACACAAAATGCTTTACACAGAGAAATTAACTATCGGTCTCAGGACTTACCAGGTAATTAATCCTGGCAATGATTTCTATGTAATGACAACACCAAGTTATAGATTTCTATTTAACATTTCTTTGTTTTGAAGTAAACGTTTGCACTGTTTTCTCCCAAGATCTGATTTCACAAGCTGAAACTTGCTCACTCATTTCCTGCTTCGTATGTTAAGCCAGACAGCCCACGTTGCCAGTAGGAAATGCTCAGAGGACTCCGTTTTGCTGCCCTGTATACAAAGGAACTACAACCGTCTTTTCATTATGCCTTTCACAACACTGTAACCACAGCACTGAAGATTAATCAGGTTGCACAGGTGTCACTGATAGCATAATCTGAAGACAACCACATAGAGATGTGTTGGAGGCATAATAAAGCCTGCAGAGACTCTATTACCAGCAATAAGACATGAAATGGAAAGAACCCGGGTTGACTGTCAGGACCCTGGGGTGAATGCGCTGAGCAGGCTGCCAGAGGAAAAAATGAAAGAAAGAAAACAAAGGAGGAAAGAAAACCATATTTGTACTTGTAAGCTAAGCAAGTTTGAAGTGGAAATCAGTGAGCTGTATCAAACAAGGAACCCTCCTGAGTCCCCTGCCCCTCTGCCTCCTCCAGGAGAGTGCTATGCTTCTGGCTTTCCAAAGACTGTAAATGTCTAAACGAGCCTACATAGCTCATTTGAAATCAGAGTCTACATTTGGGATGATGTTCTGTGTATTCAGTACGGTGTAACATTCGATCCTTGTGACTGGAGGTTTCCACTTCATAAGCCTGAATAGCAAGCTTGGATGTTTTGTCTATATACAGTTTACAAGTTGCCATATTTTTTCTCATCCAATAATTAAATTAAAAAATTGTATAATATTTTTGAGTGATGACCATTTTGCAGCTGATGGGTCTGGCTCATGTGTCCTGCGCAAAGCCCAATTTTGAATCACTGAATATTAACTGATTATCCATAAGACTTCATTTATTTACTGTCCAATTCTGCATAGCAGTTTTAAACAACCTATTGTAACCACTTCTCTACTTACTTGCCTTTCATTTTCTCCAGAAATTAAATACAGCAGTGTATCTTTAATGTTTATTATGGAAGAAATTTAACTTACTCAGATAGAAAAATATTTTGAGCCCTGCTGTAGTATGTATAATAGATAATCCAAATTCAGGCAGTAAATGTGATGCCACAAAACGTACAAATACATATTTTAATGTGAGAAACAAGCCTACTCTTCAGATGGAACTTTGATTTAATATCTGCTTTGGCACTGTATGTTACTGAGTTGGATTTTCATACAGTTACCATTAGCTGCGATATCGGAATACTTAAACTACTGACACTTTCTCCATGTAACAGCACTTGCAAGAACACGCTGGCTTTTGTTTATTAATTTAGGTAGATACAGACAGCTTCAGCATGTATAATAACACTATGTACAGCAGCAGTGTGGCACCAAGAAGCATTCTGGTGTACCTGGACAGAGGTTTCAATTTAAGATGACTGCAACATGACTGCTATTTTACAATAATGCTGGAACCTCCTCTTATGTCACTGTAATGCCACAGTGAATTTGTTCTTGTTATTTATGTGAAAACAGTTGCAATACAGGCAATAATGAACATTCACTTGCATAAAAATGGACAGTACACAGACAGCCTGCTGACACAGTAGGTCTAAATGAGCTACACTTCTACACATACACTCCAACACTGGTTCTTGATGACGTGTTCTCCTTCCACCTCCCTAAACCAGATGGCCTGAGGAAATACTATTCCTTTTTCAAGAACAAGGTCAAAACAAAGCAAGGGGATTCACTCCATCGCAGGATGCGGATATCACAGTTAGCTTTTAAGCACCCTTCCACTAAACAATCTGAAGAACTGAATTGGCACGGTGGTTCCCTGTACAGTGCAACAGAAAAACTGGCAATTCTCTCAGAGACTCTGTGCCATTAGGCTCTGCAGTGACTAACACTGAGCTGAAGTCTTTAACTGTGAACCTTGACCATGCTTGAACACAAGACAGATGTTGATGGACCCAGTGTGCTGAACACCAAAGTATATCTGGGCAGGCCCCGAAACAGGATTTCAGAACTTGTGAAACTTTTATTCCATAGTCTCTGTAGTGGCAAAGAGATTTTGAGAGGTCTGGAATTAAATACTGTTGAGTATTTTGACAGATGTCACGGCAATCTTTTTCAATTACCTTTCTCGTGTGGATCTTGCTTGAACTCTTGCATCTTTGTCCTATAGCATCTCCTCCTCAGGTTCCCCATCTGAAAAGTGAAAGGCATTGTCAGTTGATGATGCTGCTGCCGCCTTAAAAAGTGCTGTACCTTTGCTACATGTGCATGCCAAGTAAGAATGGGTTGGATCCAAGCCTTGCTTCCCCGTGACGAACCAAAACTCATCAGTGTGCTGAACAGAAGCAAAATTCTGCTTACCTGAGGAGATAAAATCAGAAACTCCTCAGGCTAGAAATTTCAGATGGACTTCAACCTAACCTAAAGGAATATTTAGCAATTGTTTGAGTGAAGTCCAGAAGGTTTGGATATGGAACAGAATTGCAAATGCCTTTCTGAGGTTAAGCACAGGTGTTCAATATTGTCCAGAATTGTTAACAGTTCGCATGTTGCCAACCCGATAAATTCTCAGAGCAGGCTGACATGCTGGTCCGTCCCTTGGAGAATTTGCCCCTTCTGTCAGGGTTCCACAAAGGCCCGTGCTTTGCTTTTCCTTTCCAGCCTCAGCCAGCGAGTGGCCAACAGCACTAAGGATCGTAGACACTCTTGCTTCTTTTCCATCCCCTGCAGGGACAATCTTGGAGGAATGTTACTCTATTCAGATAAGCAGAAAGTAAGATGTTTCCCACTTTCGCACTAGGGAGGTGCTAGTTGGTACAGGAGACCAGAGGCCTCTCCAGCACAGCCAGAGGGACTCGCTGCCTGACTGTGAACCTGTTTACCACCAGGCAATCTGCCTTCCCTCACACTGCCTCTTCTGGTTATTTCTTAAAACACTGCCCCTTCGTAAGTTTTACAAGCGTACCCCGTATTTGCCATAAGAGCAAGGATCTGACATCTAACAAATTAGTCTGCAGCTACAGAGTTAGTATATTAAAATATCAATGGAGTATCACTCCAGCAGTATTCGAATTTCAAAAACAGAATCGCAGAATAACCTCATCTCTTATTCCCAGAAGACTTAACAGATACATCTCTGGTAAAAATTGTATCTCTCTTAGTTATTACAGTATTCACTAGCTCAAGATGTACCTTCCATACATTCACACTTACTCTAGTTTAGCTGATTTAACTTAGTATAGAAGATGAGTAGTAAGGATTTAAACGATATGGTTTTCAAACGGGAAAATAATTAACTTAGTTATCAGCCTAGTTTTCACTTTGAACTATATAACATTGCAGTATTTAATTTATTACTACAGCAATCAGTACTTTGTACTGCAAATAAAAAAAAAGAGTGTGGATAACCAATTTGAATTTATTCAAATATTCTTTTCATTCTTTCAGTAGATTAACAGAACTGTATAAATTGATACAGTTCATACTTCTTTGACTGATCTTTAAGATTGGGGGAAAGGAGGTGCCTATTTATAATATAAAGGGGGGGGAAAGCTTTCAGAAATTAGGATCTCTTCACAGATCCTGACCTGACTTGTAGAGTTGCTGAAATTAGACCTGTATAGACTAAGAATATTGTGATCGTAAAACGAACTTTTGAGAAGATACCAAAATTCAAGGACGTATATCAAAAAGAATGAATCACAGATTTCTTTCAGAATGAAATTCGTTGGCCGCTTGTATTAAAATGCAATCTGGTAATATACATACAGGACAGGGAGATAATGGATGACACCTACAGTAATTACTAAAAAACCTCACTGAAATAAGCATAGTTTGATACTGGAGCAGCACATTTCTAATTTAATATTACTTTCTTAATACCCTCGACTAAATATTACAGACTGTAATTTAGACATCCTCAAATATTTGCTTGTAATATGAACAACAGACTACATACATCAGGGAAACTGAATCAGTTCAAGATATTTTTGATTAAAAACACAATCGTTAATCTAGTGTTTCCCATGGCTGCAAAGCAGATGTTTTAAATAAGGTAATTTAAGTAAGTATGAGAAGACACATTTTGGCAATAGGAACTTTGTAAATACTGCTGGTAGGTATCACTGTGC
This sequence comes from Charadrius vociferus, assembly GCF_000708025.1. Taxonomy (NCBI): domain Eukaryota; kingdom Metazoa; phylum Chordata; class Aves; order Charadriiformes; family Charadriidae; genus Charadrius; species Charadrius vociferus. The sequence goes on along the minus strand of NW_009647006.1, from coordinate 539,779 downwards.
ATACATTTCCAAGTTAAGCAACAATCAATGCGCTGCCAAACGCTGTGTCGTATGAAGTGAAGGAGCCCCATGGTCCATCTTGTCTCTATGATGAATGTATGTAGGTATAGGAACGGAGAAGTAAGAGCCAACAACCCCAGAGTAGCGTTCATTCAATGTTAAAGCACAATTCTAACCTAAATGGAATGCCTTTTTATTTAACTGAGCTACTACCTGTGTAAATTCATAGACATGGTTGATTTCCCTAGTAACTGAAATAAATGGTTATTCATTTTAAGTCCTGCTAGCACCGCAGAGCTAATAGAGTCCTAGAAAAGTGAGCTGGTTTCAATTTTGGCTTACCAGGATTGGCATAAACTGAGCTCTCACTGCAAAATCTTCATGAGTGATGAGGCATAAACTAGAAAAGGCATAGCTTTGGCTTTCAGACTACAGACAAAGCTTCCAAAGATTTGCTAACATCTTTTCTTCTCTTTTTCTTTTGTTTCTTAACAATTAAACGTATTTAATACAAAGTCACTGTGAGTGACATGTATGGAAGCACATACCATTTTTATACCATATAAAGGCAGAATCACAGTTTGAGATGAAGCACTGAAACATAAAAATAGCAAGCAATTCCAGAATTAAGACTACTCTCACTGCTGATACAGTCCTTTCTCACAGTCTATGTATTTTGGCAAGTGCTCTCCACCCCTGATTACTGATGGTGTTTCTGACATGGCATGAACTACCAAAGCCTGGTTCCATAATTCTGCTCTCTCTCTGCCATCTCCGATAGCATTTTTAGGATTTAATTCACCTAAAAATGGCTGGGATCCATACTTTCTGAATGTTACTGAAAATGCAAAAAAAGGTTCTGCTAAAAATAATACTCGTGGATAAACGAGATAGTACTAGGATTAAAGAGATTCAAGGCAAAATAGGGTAATTCAGCCTCCACTGAACTCAGAAGCGTAATTCTTATCAACTTCATGAAGCCAGGATTTCATTCCTTTTCTTAATGCCACTGTAGCAATGTTTTAGCTGGTTTATGAGTGTGGAAACCCAACATTTCCTTCATATTTTACAGCTCGGACTGCTAGCACTTGGCATTCTTTGGACATTAGATATCATCTCACATTCTTCCAGTCTGAAGAGTTGAACAAAACATAACAGAACTCCTTTATTTGTTAATTTCTCTTAGTTGTGTTGACTTGCCAGTATTGCATTGCACTGGATTTATGCGACAGAATTTAGGAGATATTTTCAGCCTGGAAGAAAATGAACAATTTTCAAGTTGGTGACAAGCTGAAGAACTCTGAGAAACTTGACCTCAAATGTTATCTATTACACGGTAAATCAGCTGCAGCAACATTAGCTGTTAGGAAACTAACATATACTTTAAGAAAAGGCATACTGACTATCATTGTTCATTTACAATACATCTGAAGCAGTCCTGTGTTTATAAGAATCACCTGTTGACCAAAAGTGGCAGGCAAGAGAAGCCCTACCTACCATGCTGCGCTGTAACAGCAGAGGATAATTCAACAGCAAGAAAATAAAAGCTAGATAAAAACTTCCTTTATGAGACCGAAAAAAACCCAAACAAACCAATATCCCTAGCAGTCTGAGTTTTCCAAGTCAGTAAACAAGAATATTTCAGACTGTATGAGAAGCACTAAGGTTAAGTTATTGAGCAACACATACATGATCTGCTCTATCTTCTCTGCTATGATAATAGCAGGACCCTTTCTCCTGCAGAGCCCTCCTCTTTGCACGCTGGATTATCTGTGGATGGGAATGTTAGAGACTATCCCCAGCCATACCTGGGACTAGCTGCAGCTGCCACTGTAGCTAGTAGCTTCTACTACTGTTTGATTGAAGACAAAGCATCAGAAGAGAAGATTTTGACTTGGGTACACATACAGTACAAAGCAGATCTAAGTAGCACGTGTTGGCATGTTCATGGTAGCAGGATCCTGCTGACATACCTACGAGTTCCCAGGGTGCTGCAGCATTTCTGCTCTTGTACTTAGCATGTCAAGATAAGCTGTACTCAAATCCCCCCCCCCCCCCCCCTTTTTTTTCTTTGGATAGGCTTATGCAGCATCACAGCAGCTCTTAACTTCTTGTGCTGTACCAAGGAGTAGAGAAAGCATCCTCATCACTGCTGGCATACAAACCTGTGCCAGATATTGTTGAAATTACTTTTTGGGGGTTTTTGTTGGTTTGGTTTTGTTTTCTACAAGTACATCCCCCAGAGGACATTTCCTAATGTAAATACAATTGCAGTGGCATAATAATTAGGTACGGTGCGCAGCTAGCAGTTAAAACATAGTAAAACTGAGTGATGTGAAGTTGACCGCAATGCCATAGTTCAAGATAAATCTAATAGATGCTTCCTGCAGTTTGAGGTGAAGAATGTAAACATTTTAATATAAAAGTTGTTTAAAATATGTACTCTATGCTACTTTAACTCAAGCTACAGTAGTGGTTTGATAAATTTCCGATTTCTAACTGGCACATAGCAAAAGATCTCCTACACCTCTGTGTGTTAAGTCCTGTTTAATTAACAGGATTTTACTTCATGTATCCTGCAACATTTTTATGTTGGAAAACCTGGACTTATAAAATTACTATCTTCAAAATTTTTGATGTACCCTGCAGCCAGACCATAACGTGGCATATTTGAAGTCCTAAAATTCACAGCTTTAAAATTTCTCTGAATGTAATAATTAGATGCCTGCAACAATGTTTTGCACATGAATTACTTTTAAACCACTGTGAGATTCAAGCAAGAATTTGACAGGGAAAAAAAAGGTAGTAACTCATGAGTAATTTGGGCATGTCAAAAATATGAGTTGTTGCCTTACTTTTTTCTTTTTAGATTTGTGACACAAAAACGGATTACAACGGCGCTATTTTCTACTTTGTTTATGATTTTTGTCATTCAAATGAAGACAGAGCAAGAAAAAATGAAAATCAATTTTCATTGTTCAATGTAAACTATTTGCACAATAGTCTTAAAGAGAAAATGAATAGAAAAAATATATTTTAAAAGTGTAATTCTAATAATAAAAATTAGAACCTTAATGGAAAAATCATATCAAATTAACTAATGTGTATGTAGTTCTGGTACAATTATGTAATTCTGCATGCTGCAACATCTGAGAGCAACTAAAATATGATGACCTTGAAGTTCTCAAAATAATGACTAGGATTTCTACCTTTCTTCTCCATTGTTACAGTCAGTGTCATTACAATTAATTTACCTGGTGCCATTTTCCAATCTAGTTATAATTCTTGTCAGTTCTAGTTATAATTCTTGTCACAGAAATGAAGAATTTGAAACCTTTTACAGATAATTGTTAACATTCTGCATTTGGTTTCGATGGTAATTCCACCTCCACATTCATCTACAGGCACAGTCTCATGAATACATATGTAAAGGTTCACTGAGCCAACCAAATGAAATATGGAATATTAGCAAGATGAAACTTCTTCCTCCTTGCACAACGGCATGTTACTACATATCACCGGTAGACATACCAATTCTTATAAATCATGCTGTGACATGCAGATGGAAAACCATAGAAAACTGAAAAAAAAATCATCGCTGCGCTTTTAAAGTAATGTTAGAGTCATTCTTAGATGCCTAAAAGTGCAATTAGACCGGGATATGTAAGTATATCTCACTGGCCATGTAAGAGGTTGTCTCGATGCACTGTATTTCAACAGTATGATGATGTACTCCAGACAACTTTGCATCCCAAAATGGCACAGGCTCTGAAGTCCACAAATTCTAGAGATAATTGTGATCTCTGCATATTGCTTTATATAACCCAAGTTTTAGGTTTGAGCCTCACAGTGAGCAGAGTTAAGAAAACCCTGTAGAATATTCCCCAGTGACTTACGGATGATCAGCCAACATCTCAGCCGTGGTGCCAGGTAGTTAGTACAGAATCAGGTCTTGTATTCTTACAGCATTTGGGAAACCTTGCATCTGAAAATGACAAGTATCAGCATTATCATTTTCTTGTTATGTTTGTCAACACATTTGAAAAATTTAGATTCTTGAGGAAAATCAGTAACAATATCAATAAGTCAAGGACTTGTCTACCCTATACAGCACAGAGGTCCGAGATACTGTCTCTTTCTGCTAGCTACCCAACTGGTACGACACAGAGCAGAACGAATACATTGTATTTCTCATATCACACTAGAAGGCATTTATTATTTTAGATGCAGGGATGTACTGCTGTGAAAATACATTTCCAGCTCTGGAAGGAATTCAGATGATGATGGATCCAAACCATGACCCCCATTTTATCATATGGTATGTCTTACTCGTAATTCCACCATAATCGTCATTCCATGAATTCTGCCGTACAGACAAAGGTCAGCAAACTCACCATGTTAATCACAGAGACTCTTAAGATTTCTTGCAGTGACTTTTCCTTCAATTATTAGGAAGTTTCAAAAATAAATGGCGTACGAAGGAAGTGCCCAAAAGCGGGAAGATTTTGCATGCTTCATTCAACCGCAAAAGCCATACGGCCCTGGCAGAGACCCCCAAAGAGGGACCGGACTGCTCCTTCCTCATACCAGCCTGCAGCCTTGCTCCTGCTCTCGGCACTTTGCAGGAGTGCTCGTGGTGGCAACAGTCACAACCCAGCAGGCAGAAGGGAGCATTCTGCGCACCCTCACCACATCACAAAGCTTTGAAATGGGTGTCAACTCGGCAGGGGCTAACAGGAGAAGCCTTTTACATTGCCAGTGAATTTGCACTAGCGCTATATCCTTCAGCTAAACCTCTCCTTGCACAGAAGTCTCTTGCAAGTCAGGGGTGCGCCGTCGTCCCTTTTTTTCTTGTGATGTGTAAGTTCTAATTCTCTTGAAGTACAGAATTAATAACAGACTGCAATGAAGTATCACAAGCAAGTTCCTATCCCCTTTCCCTCCAACATGCATTAATTAGGTATGAAACACAAAGCAAACATAAGCACTAAAACACTGAGAAACGCAAAATGTAGGCAGACCGAGCTACCCGTGTGCATCTGCTCTAAATACAAATTTAACTGCCTGAGGACAAACTCTCAAGAGGACTTGTGCTTAACTCTCCACACAGTGGTCAATGCTCAGATAAATGGGCAGCCAGTCAGCAGTTAGTTTTCTTCCCTTTGTTTAATGTGTGGCCTCAGGCTTCCTTTACTAAGCACTATTCTGCTCTGAATATAGATTATAAATGTCAAGAGTGATTCATGTACATTTATTCATTTAAACAAACAAGGAATTGCATATTGACATCTGGGGAAAAACCCACACAAGTGTCTCTCATAATTTTAGCTCATGATTTTTAAAATGGGAATCCTCACTGTCACCACAGTTGCTTCAAGACATTTTCTCCTATTTTAGTATAACAAAGAAGTTACCTATATCTTTTGTCTCTAAGAGGGGAACTTTTTTTAGCCTTACTCTTTTTCTGCTTCATTGGTAACTCTAGTATAAGGGATCTGTACAACTGCATAATGCTTGCAGGTCCTAAAACCCACACAATTCTGCTGTTCCAAAATTTCATAGACCCATTTTAGTGTTTTCCCACCCCCCCCCTTTAAAGTGGTGGGAAATGAAATGACACAGAGCGTGTAAGAATTCAATCAAACAAAAAGGCATAATTTGTATCACAAACTAGATTTAATAGATGTTTGTGAATGTTTCGATGTTTTTATTTTTCTACTTCAAATGCTCTTGTTTTTATGTCCAATTTGAGACACAGCTTCAGTGCTATCAAAGAGTGAGAGAAGCATTTGCAGTATCTCTGCCGCATTATGAACTTTTATTTGGTATGAATGCAGATCCATCCATCCAGTCATCTACGCAACTAATGTAACTAATGTTTGTCATTTTCCATTCTATCACAGGTTCATGACTTATTCAAAGCTATTTTACAAAAATATTTTCTACTTCTACTCCTACGAGACTGATAACTGCAGAAGGTAAAGAAAACAATATTAATTTAACTTTTTTCCTAACAGAAATAACATATTTTGTTGGACTACTAATAAAAAATAGACTTACTGATATATGAGATTCATATGTTATTCCATATTTTTCTTAGCAAGGACAGAAGAGAGAATCACAGGCTGGGAAGTTTACCTTTCTTTTCCATTCCTACGTTATTATTTTTGTAGTTTAAACTACAGTGTAGTGTTTAAAAAAATACAGCAGAGTAGTGTGGTATACAGTATTGCATCTGGACACTATCCATTTTCAAGAAGTGACATCTACGTGACTGAATTTGGACATAGTTTGGGGAGAATTCAGGATATTTCCAGCATTATCGGTTTTAAACTTTTTTTTTCCCCTCTCTTCCTTTGTTTATAAAAGCATGTAGATTTATGAGATGAAAAAGTTGTCCTGAATGTGATGTGTTTATAGTTAACAAGAGGGCCTATAGTGACTTGGACTTTCAGACATTTGGATTGAATTGCAGCTGTGTCTCAGCACAACAATTGATTATCACAGAAATAATTTACCGTCATCTGAAGTTTGTCAGACCAGACAATTCAAAATGTTTTTAAAAGCAAGGCTATTTTAACTGTTTTGTAAAATGCCAATCTACCAGACAAAGAAAACTCTAGCAAAAAAAATAGTGGGATTATCATGTAACTTTAAACTATGAAGGTGGCTTCATAGAAAAAAAAAAAAAAATCTGTTGTGGGTATGTATGTGTGTACGTTTCACAGAAAAAAAATTGCATGTCTGTGTGCACATCTGTACATGCCTGTGTACAGCATAATAGTTGAAGGTTTTTCATTTGAGAAAGCTATTTCAGCAAAACTGATTTTTTTGGTATTCGTATAAGTTTTGTTGAAGTTCCTATGGAAAAAATAGAAAAAGCAACAGAAGCAGTTCTGCTAACACATGAATTAATGAAGTCTGCTTTCTTATGAGTTTAGTCTGCTGGTTGCTTGTGTCAAAGGAGATCTTGCTAACGTCTATCCAACTGTTAAAGAATTAAAAGGTTTGTCTCCAAGAAGGGTGTGGGGGTGGTTGTTTAATCCAAAAAGGCATGAGCTGCAGCTTCTCTTTTAGCTAGGGCATTTCTGAGCAGGAACAATGACTCTCCTCTAACCCAACAGTCATTGTATCCTTTATCAAACCTGCCTGAAAGCAGCTAACAGTTTCCAAAGCTATCAGCTGACAGAGGGGGAAAGAACAGCCGGTTGCACAACAACAGGGTCACACCGACAGCCAGACTCCTTCCCTTCCTCCATCTCCTCTGTCATTTCCCATGTGATTGCAAAGGTCTAGTTTCCCTAGGAAACCATGCTAAAAAGTCTGGCAAAACATAAATATCAAGATTTATCCTTCCCTTGTGAAAAGTGCTTAGTTGTATGGCTTAATGAACTGCTAGAAGGCAGCTGGGTGGTGTTATTTTCTGTTTCACAGAAAAAAGAATAAACAACACAATCACCTTTTTTTTTTCCCCCCTACCAGCAACTGCAGAGTGAGAAAATGCATGAAAAGAAGTTCATTTAAAGGCAAGAGACATCATTATGATCAAGGGAAAATAAAGCTTTAGAGATACAATCCAAAGAGGTATATTTTCACTTCTTAACCCTATTGCTGTGCATGTGCTGGAAACTAAATGCTGCCCGGGCAGGGCTTGGGCACAGACCCTGGCACACAGTCACCTCTTCTCTTACACTGGGGCAATGTCCAATCATGCCTGATTTTGGCCCCTACCAATTAGCGCTTTCCAAAACACTTCCTGAGCACAAGTCAGGCATTAGCAGAGCCCAGGGACCGTTCCCCTTCAGCAGCCCCAACTCAGCCATCCTTTTTGAGAGATTAAGAGAGCTCAGCTCCATGAACTTGTGTGACAGTGTGCGTTTTGGCTTCTGGGGGCAAAATAGCCTGAATTAATTTTTTTTTCAGAAGTACAGATGTAGACTGCAAGTTCAGCTCCTAAGGCTGCAGAGATGCCATAACTAATCTGCTGTTAGAAAGACCTTTCTATCAGAGGTCAAGTAAAGCAGTTTGTGCTTTACTGACTTTGTTTTCAGAAGGCTATTTTAAGCAAGAGATGCATTATTAAGATTTCAAGCTCTCCTTCTGAAAAAAAACAAACAACCCCACTCCGCGTCAATTAGGCACATGTAACAAAACTAGTTGGTTTGAAACTCGTACTTATTTGAAACTTATGCATCTTACATAGCATCTTCAATCTCGGCTTCAGCCAAAATTTCAAATGGTATTTTCCTTTCATCAAGGTTCTTTGTATTTGTTTATGATGAAATGTGCTTAATTTCATATCCGTTTAAAGTCAGAATTAGAACATTTCATGGTTTTTAAGTAGCCATACGTAAGATTTGTAATTTCTGGAGTAGCACATGTATGTCAGTTCCCCCTAGACAGTTACGCAGTTTATTTCAGCTGAGTTGGGGTCTCCTTCGGGTAGGATTACAGATTAGTTGGAAGGTCTTAATTTCAAGTAGAATCTATCAATACCAGCTCTTATTCTAACATGTAACTGGTAGGGATTACTTCACACAGACTCAAAGATGACATACTGTGTATGTTATTAATCAATTCCTGACCATTGCAATCCTGGATAAAGCAGGTGATAAAAATAAAGCCCACGAGCAACACATGCAACTAGACACGATTCTAGTGCAAATTTCATCTCAACAGGAAGAATGAGCCAAAAGTCTGATTCTGCAAGGTAGGAAAAGTTTGCTGCTAGCACCTAGACAGGGCTTCAGAACTTGATTCCAGTCTAAGAGATTTTATGTAGACCAGAGCATGAAATTAATGATCATCAGAGAGGAATGAATAGAATACAGATTCTAAACATAATTTATTTTATTTTTGGTTGTTGTTGGGGGTTTTTTGGTGGGTTTGTTGCTTATTTTTAGTTGTTGGGTTTTTTCTGATGTATTGAGAGCTCACAGATACCAACGTGGGAGGAAACCTGCTATGGAAACCCTGCTAGCACAGTCATTATCAATGAGTCCTCAGAATCAGGTACAGATGCAGAGCCCTACAGAGTGAATAATAAAGGAAATACAGCGATTGAAATTAGTTTCCCGAATTTCCATTTTTAGCTGCAAAATACAGCAATTTAGTATCAGTGGACATCACCACTAGTATTTTGCCTATTATTTCTGAAAACAAGGGAAAGGGAAATCAGATACATATGGCCTGATCTATTTCCTGCAGTTCAAATAGCTGTGGTTGGTTAGTTGTGTGTATGTCTACAATCACTCTTAAACAATTTACACAGAGGTTCTCTGTGGGACATTATACAACATTTCTGTTGATCAATATTATTAGGATTACATAGCTATTAAAATTAAATTTTACTAGAAGCTTTGTATGCTTGCTCTCCAGGGAAATTTCAAGAAATATCTGGCTACAGACAACTCAGATAAGGCCAATTAAGGGAAAGCTTAAAACGCACTTCTCTCTCACATTAAAAACCAAAACCCAAATTGTCCAACCCAGACTCCCGGATTTAAGTACCAATTGTCTAAACACTGTGGTCAGTAATTAAAAAGACAAGGTTCTAAAGGGAAGCAGTAGTACTATGAGACTTCAGAAACTCACAGAAACTGAAACTGTGATTCCTCTAAATGCTGGAAGTGAGATGATTCAAGAGGTACCTGTATGGCTTTTGGCTACCCAGAAGCAATTCTGAGTGGAGACAGTATCTAAGAAAACTTAGCATGTTACTTTTTTTTCCAGAGTTCTTTGAACTGCACGTAATACAATAATATATAATTTCTGTGAGCACACTTCGACAGATCTATGAGATAACATGTTGAACTATAACATAGCTTTAATGAAAATACTAATGCAGATGTAGATTGATCAAATGTTAGGCATGCTCTATATATTTGAAAGGCATTAGAAACAAGAAATGAGGGTTCATACATCCCATAAATAAGTTCAAATATGTAGCACTTTATTGCACACACCAAGTCAAAGCTGTTTTGACATACAGACAACAGAAGAGGACTTTTTTCACCCCCTATTTTAAATAATGCAGTATAAAAGTCATAAGAAAAATAAAAAAAAGGAGAATAGATTCATTTTTAAGAACTGCTATTTCTAATGTGTTGCCATTAGCATAAAAATCCTTAAAATAAGAAATAGTAGATGTTTGGATACAGGATCTAAAACCAGAATACCATTTTACTTCAATATTAAGACACTGAAAAGGAATAGATTAGTGCTGAAATAAGAGAAATAATTTCAGGAAGTTTTTACTTGAACTGATTTACCAGGAACATTACAGAAACTCAGAATAGGTGTCTGGAATTTAGTGGGAATGCACCTCATGAATCTATGCTCACATATGTCCTCTTGGTTTCACAAACCAATTGTTCAGATATAAGGGACTTAAATACATATTCCAATACCTTGGTCATTTCTCAAATAGACTTGCCAAAAATTTGGATCCATATAGACTCTGATTTTGCAACAATCTACAATAGCAAATGTACCAAATGACCCCTCTGGCATCACAAAGCTGTGCTGCTTTCAAATAGAATCACTTCAATTTAAGCATCCCTTTCTGCAAACAGCAGTATTTAAAGATATGGGAGAATCCTTTTAACTAAGAGCGTTAAAATTAACTCTCAAACAGGACTTCAACACACACAGATCTTAGAGTGATCAGGAAACAATGCTTGGATCTCCATTTACATCAGTTCATTACCTACTGCCTCTCTTGTTCTTGCCCTGTACTCAACTACAGTTTCCCCCTGCTAAATAGCACGCTGAAGTGTGCAGAAAGGCCAAATTTGTTTCAGTGTAATTCAATAAAAAAGCTGTTACCCATGCATTAAGTGACCAATATTAATCCTCTTTTAATTATTTTAATGTACTGTTCTTTGATTAAGGATTTTTTTGTTGTACTTCAACATTAAATCCTACCCATCTGTTCAGAAGAGTAGCGCCATTCTTCAGTGACATGAACAAACTGAGAAGGATTTGCTCTGGAGGTGTCTTTTTAGGGTTTTCTATTATTATCTAATGCTTTCATCACAACAACTGTATATGGCAATTTGCAACAGATAAAAGAATGGCACTGATTGAACTCTAATGGCTAATGCCTGAATTTGCTGGAATGAAACAGATAGCCTGGTCTGTCTCCCAGAAAAATTCTTCCATTAGTGATATTGTGATAATTTCCATGATTATAAGGAATTCATTTTGCTAAGGCAGTAAAAGTGCACCCCCAGAGTTTTATTTATTGTCCACTCCAATTTTGTTATTTCATTCTAACACATTTATGTTCCAAGTGTAAGAGTGTTTTTGAATTCATGCCCAGCTTACATTATAAAAAGTCATTTAACAGGAGGGCTTTCTTTTAATATCTAGTATCTTCTAAAAGGACAAATATAGCTCTGGCATTTTACTTCTTTAATCATATGTTACTAAATTATATAAAGCAAACTTGAGAGATTAATGTGATCTGGTTAATAGAAAATGACTGTGCAGATGTAAGAGAGTGTCCTTACCACCTGCTACCTTAATTGAAAAATCAAGATCATGAAGGAGAATAATGATAGATCTCCGTAAATCTAGCTGGATATCTGTTGTGTCAAACCAAAACAATATCTAAAAACTCTACAAGGAAAAAAATAAATAAATCTATCACTAAGAAAAAAGGGCACAGAAGAAATTAATTTCAGAGTTTTGACAATAGTTGTATCATGATGGATTCTGAGGATACTACTTTACCAGCTTCTTAACTACTTACACTAAATACTTGTCAACTCACATGTACATATGGATAAACTGAACAACAGAACATTTACGTTCTTAGCATCAGGTCACACAGTACTTCAGTGGGAATTTCTCTTTTTTACTTTCAAACTGCCAATGGAAATTGAAACTTTTAATAGTAAAATATGAAAACATCAAAATCAAATCATTAACACACTTTACTTTTAGTACCATTTTACTAGCTAGCATATATGACAAAATAGAAACATCAGCCTGGCTACAGAGAGTTTTTAAAAAAGAAAAAAAATTGTTTTCATAGTAGCTCAGACATTAATTTCAAAGATATAAACATGTTTCATACAGAAATATTGGCACATTATCCTAGCCATTCTTTTAGAGCCAAATCGTTTCAGTTGTCAAATGTATTTAATATATTCATAACACTTACATACAGTGTATGTCCATGGATTACAGGACTCACGAATTTTAGCCTCAAACTCTTACTTTGAAATAAGCAAGTTCTACGCATCATCTTCCCTTACATATCATACTGGAGTGAAGTTGATAATGTGGCAAAGTCTCATGAAGTCTCAAGCAAATTGGTGAAAGCACCCCACCTTTACACTCCTCCACCCATATTTTGTAACTTTGCCATAAGCTCCTTATTCTGTTTGGGTTAAAATACAATTTGAAGATGCACCGGTACACTAGAATTAGCTTTTCTCCTAGAATCCAAGCCTCCTCGCTGACACTGTATGATTTAGCTGGCCTTTTTAGATGGAAATTCTTATGTCTCAACCTCAACCTCACTTCATGGACTAAATATCACTGTTCTCCCTCTCACCTTCTAAGCCATTGTTTACAGAAACTGCCTGAGGTCCCTTTCCCTCAACACCAACCGAAATCCAGCTGTTAATAGAAACTCCTCTTGACAGTATGTAGTGACCTCTTCCTTTCTAGTTTCTGATCCATTACTAGATTTTCATACCCTCTGACCCGTCAGTCACCCTTAACATTTTTCTGCCTTGTTTATACTTCTTTTCATTCTTTCTTTTACTAGCCTGACTTCTCTCACTCCACCTTTTGCGTATTTTCTGTTGATGGCCCTGACTGTTCTTTTAACTCATCCTTTGCAGAACCCGTCTTTTGCCCCTCCAGCATTCAGTAAGGCATCTCATTAAGCTCAGTCTTTGATTGAGCACTTTTTTTGCTTCTTCACACCTTATGATTGGGTAATCTTATCTGCCAACCTAAATTCAACTGACATCTCTACACCAAGACTTCCAGATTTACCTCTGAACTACAGGTGTCTCCAAATAATTTTCTCTGTCTTTGGCTTCTGCACATGGATGTATTGCTATCATTGCAAAATTAGCAGAGATCTTATTTTTCAATTATTTTAAGGTGTCACAGACTAAGTAATATTGCTGATATGCCACCTTCACTAAAACTGTCAAAACTCTCATGATCTTTGTTCCTTTCTTTTATTTAGTAAATTGAACTTTTTTTCCTGTTGAAATCCTTTCAGAATTCTGCCATTTTCCTTTAGATATCAGAATCATAGAATGGTTTGGGTTGGAAGGAACCATTAAAGACCATCTAGTCCAACCCCCCTGCCATGAGCAGGGACATCTTCCACTAGATCAGGTTGCTCAGAGCCCTGTCCAACCTGGCCTGGAATGTTTCCAGGGATGGGGCATTGACCACCTCTCCGGGCAACCTGGGCCAGTGTCTCGCCCTCAGATCCTCCACCTCTTTCACACGAGATGTGTATCCAGTGATTTATAAATTGGCTTAATTTGGAGAGATTTACACAGAGACATCAAAAATATATTCTTGATCCCAGAATACTGATTTAAAGTTTCAGCATATCAGTATAAGTATACAATTCACTCACTGTGTATTTCTGTACACACACGTGTGTGTATGTGTGTATAGCTATATCCTTCCTGCAGGATCATGTTGGCAGTTTGTCTGCTTCTTTTGGATTTAAATAAACAAGTATATATACAAGCAAGATCCTGATAATAAATACCTTTGCAATTTTCTAATATGCCAGCTACTTAACATTTCTGAAGATTTTTTAATAGATAACCCTTAAAGATTGTTATAAATAAATCCATTAAGAGCACCTAGAGACAAGCTAAAACCAGGAAGTTTTCTTACTGCACTGCTATAAAACAGATTTTAAAAAAAAACCAACAGACCCAAGCCAAAAAACCCAACCACATGACAAAGTAAATAGATCTGAATAATTACACGGATGAGATTTTGAAAACAAGTGTCTGCATCAGTACAATATAAATGATTTGGCTGCAGAGCAGCTAGCTCAGATACCGAAAGCAGAGCTAGAGCAGTAGTCTGCATCAAGTTAAGCTTGATGTACTTAATGGAGGTCAGTGGAGGAATTTTGTTGACCAAATCTTATGCTGTGTATTTTACTAGGAGCAACCTGTATAAGGAATAATGTTTCTGTTTAGCTGGTTAGTTTCTGCATGCCTGCAAAGCTGTGAACACCTTTTAAGACCTCATTTCTGTTATACTTACAGGAACTTACCTGATAAGGACAGAACCTGTCCTTTTAGGTGCACGTCGAAAATCCCAACTTAAGCTTTAGCGCAGCATGGCTGGGTGATCCCTGAAAGAACAAGGGGAGAAGAAGCGCAGAACAGAGGCAGTTTGTGTTTTTCACACACGAGTCAGCATGTCAAAGACACCCCTCAAACTGCTAGTTCCTGTGCAAACTACAAACTGCTTTGTCTTCAAAATGTCCGTATCACAACTCCAAAAAGTAAGTCCTTCAAATTAAAGAAGTAAAATGCTTTTTACCCTACTTTGCCACATGCAAATTTCAGTACTGAGAGTCAGTTGTTTTCAAAGCAGTCCTATAAAACAGTCATATTAATGAACTACAGCTGTTGGTTTGGGGGTTTTTTGTTTTTTTGGTTTTTTTTGTTTTTTTTTTGTTTTTTTTGTTTTTTTTAATCCTTGAGACAATAACAGAAAAAAAGGTCTGTATCTGGAGCCAAACAGAATCATAGAATGGTTTAGGTTGGAAGGGACCTTAAAGATCATCCGGTTCCACCACCCCTGCCATAGGCAGGGACACCTCCCACCAGCCCAGGTTGCTCCAAGCCCCGTCCAACCTGGCCTTGAACACCTCCAGGGATGGGGCAGCCACAGCTTCTCGGGGCAACCTGCGCCAGTGCCTCACCACCCAATTCACCACCAAACATTGTTCTCATTAAATTTGCTTGAGATAAGCAGATAAATAAAGGAACTATTTTTCAGTCTATGAAGAATTTTTTCATAAACATGTGATCTGCTAGAAGTACTACTACTCTATGCAGTTCTGTCTAGTCAGGGACATTCCTTCAAGAAAGATGTAGGCCAGCTGGAGAGAGACCAGAGATGATCACTGAAACAACAGTAAGTCTAGAAAGTATGATCTGCTTTGAAAAATGAACGTAATGAGATTCCTCAGTCTAGAGAAGCCTGAGGAAGACTTAGTAACAGTTTTCAAATGAATAAAATTCTGCTGTAAAGAGGAAGAAAAGTCTGTTTTCATGTCCATAAACAAGATGTAATTGCTTCCAGTAAGTTTTTTAACCTTAAGAAACTAATTATTATTTGAATTAATTACTATATAAAACCTCCCATCTATACCAGCAATACTGACCCACTCTGTATTCCAAACAAGCTTGTGATTTATCCATTGATTAATTCAAAATATTACTTACAGTGATCACATCCAGCTGCGTGCACATCAAACTCTAAATAAAATGACTAAGTGCAACTCTATTTAATACATTATATAAAATTATGAATCTATTTATAATCACATAATATATGCAATATACATAGTTTAAAACATGCAAAACAAAACCAGAAAAAAAAATTAAAATGCAGTATGGCTAGCAAAAGTTTGGGAAAACTAACCAAATATAATACTTAAATATTGTAATATTTTACTACTTAAGAAGATAATTGAAGTTTGGGTCAGAATTCACTAACAGATTATTCAGAACTATTTGGAATTTTGACAATACATTTTCTCTCTGATGTATACATCTAAGACACCAAAGAAAATGTCAAGCATGACTACAATTCAAACACGGCGCACAAAAAAAAAAAAACCACCCCAACCTTCTGAAGTACTGTTCTGACAATTTCCTTTTTTATTTATGGATAAAGGATAGAACCAGGGTTTGGCTCAGCAGCATTTTTTAAAGTAATCAAAGACTGCAGAAGAGGGCTAACTATCAACAAAATATACAAAACACTTGTAACAACTAAAGACATTAATTTTATTCAACAGAGAAACAAAAGAAACATCCCAGAAAAATGAATACCAAAGAAACGTTCAGTCTCATTTATGAGAAAACTTTGTAACCTGTACTTTTATTTGGATTATGAAATGGCTAATCAGAAGGTGTAACTACTTGGAAGGAGTAGCACACTCCTACACCTGCTTTTTTGTGTGCTTACTAATCAGAAGACCAAGATAATGACCTCAGTTGTGGAAGGCTCATATTCAAGTCCCTGCTTCAGGGGATTCAGGGTAATCAGAGAAGAAAAAAAATCTGTTCTGAGGTCAGGTTTAAATGGCACTCCCTCAGCATCGAAGAATACCTTACCTAGCCCTACCTAGACATCTTCCCAAATGGAAACATGTTTAGGGCTGAACATAAACACTGCAGCATAAAAATATTCATTAAAGCTTTTGTATCATTTCAGCAAACCCCAAAATAACAATCCCAACTGGCTGTGACACAGCTCCTTCTCCAGCAGCCATCCTTACCTGGCTTGTTTCCAGGGCATGGCAGAATTAGGCGCTGCACCTTTTTTTGGTAAACGGCAACATGTCAACCATCCTTTATGTAAGTATTCTTCCTTTTTCATAGAACAAGAGAATTCTTGCATGACTATTACTTTTTCACCAAAATGATAAAATACTTGTATGAAACAATAGGTTTTTTTCACAAAGAACATTTTCATATGCTTATATATGCTCAACACAAGCAGAATCTTGTGACCAGGCTTGAACAAGTTTATGCCCACAGATGGAAGGGACAGAGAAATGGGCTAAATGTACCTCCCTGTCAAGCACAATTTGACTGAATGTGCGAAGGAGGCCAGCTGGCAAACTGACCCTGATTACTGTTGCTACAAACATTCGGGGATCAGCATGTGATGAGGGGACCTTTTTCAGTGCTGAAAGAGCCAACCAATGGCGCCTGTAATCAGTTTGTCCAAAGGTTTGCACAAGGATGTCAATTCTGTTTTAAGTCAAGGGGATCGTTGTTAATGTTCTAAATAAATCATCAAAGTTGAAGTTTGGAAATCGAGCTGGTGGTTCCAAGGAAACGCATTACTGCCTCAGAGCAGAGAAAACAACTAACTTCATACAAAGTTCAGTTTTCTCAAACAGATGACGTTACCTGTGACCACAAGAAAGATCTTTTGAAACGTTAATAAACTATACAAGATGAAGGTGTCTCGAAGACGCCAGTGTCCTCATTAGTTCCTGCAGTAAGCGCTGAACTTGAAACAACTTCTGTAATAAAACCAATGACCTCAGAGTTTTCTGTTCCTTAAACCTAGCTGTCCAAATGGGAACTTGGTGCATATTTTTGATCATTCCGTGTATTTTGTATATGAACATTGTGGTGTTCCCCACATACTACAGTCTCTGGTGTGAGAGCTGCAAGCTGTAGCTGTGACCCAACCTCCAAGGCCAGGAAGCCCCCCTGGGTCTCCAGGTATGGATGTTAGTTGTTGTGGGTGAGGAGGGACCCTCACAAGACTGGTTTCTCAGATAAGCCCAATATAACCAAAGACAGAAAGAGAGAAAAGAGAGAAAATGTGCGCCAAGTGCAGAATTAAAAATTGTAAGCTCCATTTTTAAAGGACTACCTTACACCCAGTAGCAGGGAAATGACACTATGAATGAAGACACCAAGAGAAGGTAAGCTTCAAAGGTATCAGAGATGAGGTAAAAAGGTGCTGATTTAAAAGGGAAGCCGAAACAGCGTATCCAAAGCATTATTTTTATGACAGCAGAACCCTATTTAGCTAATGCATTCACACATGGAATTAATTAAGCTGTATTTAAAGCATTCTATTTATAATTGTTAGTTCTCTATTTCCTGCAAATCAGACTGATGAGGCATGTACTTAATTTTGAAATTATTTTTTAAGAGTTTGCATAAATTGACATGGCTACATAAAACTCATACTCAGTTGGAAGATCGAGGCTGCTATATTTTGAAAATAATTTAGCATAGTGATATGGTAGGTGAGGGGGGCAAGCAAGCTTTTACCACCACATTGCTAATAATATGTGCAAATTAAGTTTCATTGTTACAGTTACACGGTTACGATCTAGCAAGTCTGCCCAGAAAAAATGTTATGTAAAAACTTCAGGGAGAAACCTAGAAACATTTTTTTTCCTTTTACCTTACTATGTACATTACTGCTCCTCATCTCTTGAATGTTTTTTTTTTAATCACAGCATGCGTTGTCATTGCTTACTCAGAGGTACTAAACCAAACTCTAATCTTAAGTTGTAACATTACAAATAGAACAAAAAATACTATCGCAAAGTAATTACTCTGGAGCATTTTGTGATAAAAATTGATATAGAGAAGACATAAAGAATCTTGAATACACTGGTTCCTAGATCACCAAAGTCTGAAGCTCACATCTGCACAGAATATCAGGTTGAATCAGTTGTGCTGCACTGAGGGGATGCCACGGTCTGCTCCCACACTTTTGGGGCAAGAACGTGTGGTTAGTGCCTGCAGTTCTGTCACTGAGATGACTGAGTTACAAGGAGCAGAAAGTAGGTGACAATGGGTAAAAGCCCTTTTTGCCCATTTCCTACATCCCAGGCATCGGGGAGGAAGTGGGATGCTTCTTTTTCAAAAGTATATGCTTTCTCTCTGTAAGCACAGAAGAAGCAGGAAAGGCTCAGAAGAGGAATTTGAGCCATTATCATTTCCCGTCAGCACATACCTCATTTTCAAAGCTGTAGCTACCCCATAGCAACCATTCATATACCTATGTGCAGAAACACAGATTTTCCGGTCTGGTTGTTAAAGTCCGTTAAAGCCTAAAAAGAAGATTAACGTTCTGCAAAGATAGATGAAGGTCAATTAAGTTAAATTCGACTAACGTAGCCTGAACATCCAGTTTGCACTGAAAATGTCTGGCTGGTATTTGTCGGCGTATTTGTAAATTACCCACACGATTTTTCACTAATATAATCTTCCTTCCCAGCGACTACTTTAGGGAACTCCAATTCTTTTTTTAATTAAAATTCAGTAAAACCAAACAGCCCAATTTAAAGCTTGTCAATACCATTCATCCTTTCAGGTAGTGCACTTTTAGACAACACAGATACATCAGGTGTCGTCAGCCAGAAGCCTCGAATTAAGGTAAATTGTTTAAAGATCATGAACATTTATTTAATTTTAAAGGGCCATATTTACTCACAGAGCACTGTTTGAGCACATATAAAGTACTTGGCAAGTTCTAAATTGAGGTAAAACACCTTTAAAGGAAACATGGATTTCTGGGAGCTTAGGCTGCTTTGCGAAATGACATGAGGTAGTGGGAGCTGATACAGTTAATGGTAAAAAAGCATTTTTTACAGTTGGCTCCCAAAAATGTGACATTGCAGTGTTTTCTTATTGCAAATGAAAGTTAAAGAAATGGCAATGCTCAGAATGCATGAGCGTTTAGGTATTTCCAAACTGAACCGGCTGTATTCCTATATAGCACTGCTCGCCGATTACTAACTAGCACTACTGAGAATGCTTTCAGAAAAGGCTTCATCTAAGGGGTGCAATTCAAAACCCAAAGTCAGAGAGCACTTTTCCATTCACTTCAGGGGCCTTTAGATCAACAGTAGAATATTGCTTCAGTGGTCTTTAGGAAAAATGAAAAAAGAACCCACAAGAGAGAGGAACCTAAAAGAAGAAGCCCTACTAAAAAGTGAATCTGGGACCTTTATTCACAGAATAAAAAGAAAGAGAGCTGGTTCACATCATTCCTTTTTCCACACTTAAGCTGTGAAGCCCATTGTGACAATTATCTCACTGTCTAGCAGTTGGGCTAGATGCCAAAATGGACTCAAGAATAATATTACCTATTATGTTTCAGTTCTTTCTTTCAAAGTGGTAAAACACATCTGAGAATTACTCTCCTGTGGAAAGAAGGTAGTCTTGAGGGGCTGTCTCACATAGAAACATCTTCTAAGGACGGCAGCATCCAGAGTCTATCTGGAGTGCTTCCCTCTGTTACTCGTCTCATACTGATCCGACAGTGCTTGTGTAAAGGCAGTTTTGGAATTACAGTGAGGAGTACTGCACAACCAGGAGCAAACCAAAACCAGAAGGGTGCAAAGACAGCTTCAAACCCCCCGACTCAGCCCGATCCTGTAAGCTGCAGGTTCTGTGCCATAGCACTTAATAAAATTTAAGTTTCACCAAATACACTTACAGCAGAAAGCAAACACAAACAGTTCATTAGGTGAGACAGAATTACAGGGTTGGTTTTTTTATCATTCAAAATGCTAGTTAATTGAAATCAGGAGTAATCTTTTTCCTAAAATCAATGATTCCCACGTTGCCCACTACAGAGGTTGTGGAAATTCTCTGGAACATTTCAGTGTGGCTACTGCTTTAAGATGATACCAGTGCACATTCATCACTGAGCTTCTGTTGGTAAGAAACCCATCTCAATAAAGCCATTTTGAGGCAAAAACAGTTCCCACTTATCCAATCATACCATTTGCTATCCTCCCAGCAATTTTTACAAACCCTTATTGTTCATATTGAGAGCAAACATTTGGGTTCATTTTGATTAATACTTCTACAGAGAAAAGTGCTAAATAATCCTAACACACTAACTTGGAATGTTTTCAATGTTTCATATTTTAAACACACTGCTGAAACACTATCATAGAAAATGCAAGTTCACAGCTAACAAGAACCTGATCAAAGTTGGAATGCCTAGATCTGAAGTGTAGGCAGTTTGTTAAATTTATAACTATTCTATAGTTTCACTGCATTATTAAACTCTCCAGCAAATCTTTCCTACAACCTTCTTCTGTTTCAGGAAAAAAAAAAAACCAAACACCAAGCTTGCAAAGAAAGAACTTTAATCTATTTGGATGCCCGATGAACTGCCAGAATTCTACTGCTCAAGCTACCATTCAGAGTTATATTGAAAAGAGCCGACGAGTAAAAGAAAATACAGCTGTGAGTGCTTTGAGGCATTTTCCCACTCTTTCTATGAGTTTGTCCACAACTTGTATGAGACTTAAATCGCTGGCAAAAGAGTAACTATCTAGCACTATTGTACAAATGAGCATACTCTAACTTTTGATATTGCAGGCCAGAAATCTTTCTCACATCCTTTTCTATTTTGTTACTAAAAAATTTCCAAGGAGCCATTAACACTTGTCACGGTGGCAAGGTATTACAAGGGGACAGAGAAAACATGCTGTGAACAGCACAGTCTGTTTCTCACAGTCAGAAATGAGGGTCAGTTGGAGTGCAAAGAACTGTAAGCTCTAAGGAACGATTTAGGTGAAAGTAAGGAAAGCTTTTTATCATTTTCACCCTTCTCTCCACATGCTTTGAGCCTTTGGGGGAAGGAAGAAAAAATAATGTTTGAAGATGCTGTTTCTGAGTCAATTTAATCAACGACACAGTTCCTGGGAGTTAAAGAATTTACAGGTACCAGCTTCAGCTGGATTGATCACATGAGCACAAATTGATAAAAGACCCAGTGCTAGAACAAGCAGGTCACATCATTTCCCCCTCAATGAGATGTCAAATGTCAGGCCCATCACTGCAGACAAGAAGAAATATGTGAACACGCAGCATACATGTAATTCACCTTTTCTGGTCTCCAAGAATTAGTTCAGTCCTGATGGCTCCAATCTCAACCACCGCATGCCGAGATGACCTGCACTGCCCGCAAGTTTCTCAGCTACTACTGGTTTCAGCTGAAACACTGGGCTCTTCCTGAGCCTCACTGTGCCCTTCCCTACTCTTTTCCTACCCCCTTCCCCAACACCAGCATCTGTTATTCTCCCCATGAGGTGGAGATTTCTTGCAGCCTTCCCTTGCAAAGGAAGGCACCTTCTAAATTCAGACTATCCTCCACTGCAGCCTGACATTCACCCCTCTTAAGTAAAGGAAAAGAGACACACTCCCTCTCTTATCCCTGATCTTTCTTGCTTAGACCCTTACTTAGGTCAAAGAGAAGCAGAAATTGTTTGTATAAAGCAGCATACACACTGATGAGTGACAGTTCTTTGGGTAGCTTATTTCACAGCTTATTTGACCATAGATAATTCTCCTACCACAACTAAATCACCTACAGCTAGATAAATGGCTGAAGCAACAGGAATAATTACAAAAATACTAATCAGGGACTGCAGCCCAGATCTTATCCGCTATAGCTGTGTGGTACACACATTGCCCCAAGAATCTGGACCAGAGAAGCTCTCTGTCCTGAAAAACCATTCCAGGAGCCCACAGCATGCTCTGGGTTCAGCTGGAGCACATGGCAAACCGCTTCACGCTACATATGCTTTTGAAAACAGCAGCAGTACACACATGGGAAAAATACAGGCTTTTTAATAACTCTGCTTTATAGACAGAAGAAATAATAATGCTAGTTTCTTCCAGCTGTCCACTAAGACAGCTGAGTTCATAAACAAAAAGTTCATAATCTAAGTGTAATAGATTTTGCTTCCTCAGGCAACACAGTGCTATGAAGTGTTTAAAATGGACTTTTCTCTGTGTAATCAATAAAGCTTTCACAGAAAGATTGGTTCTGTTCCAAAGACTTTTTCAGCTGCTTGCACAGGACTCCCAAATACCAAATAAGTCTTTTATCAATTTCTATCTTATAACGCTATCCCATTTCTTTATAAACCCTCCTCAAAGTACACTGAATTAAAGGTGAAAGACTTATTCAAATCGCAAACTAAAAAATAAAAATTTCAACTCATAGTTTTTAAGTTGCATATAGTGTCAATTTGGGTTAAGTTTTATTGACAGAAAAAAATATGTATTTCATTATATCTTCATTTTAAAATGTGTGCAGGGACCATTCTGCAGGTAAAGACTTATAATAATGTCCAATATAAGCAGAACTTAAAATATATCCCATAACGACATACGTATTTTCAAAGAGTACATGTGAAAGTATCAGCTTTTCCTCTGAGAGCAAAATGCTAGTTAGCCTCAGTTTCCAGCTGGCATCGGGTAGTTAAAGCACAGTTAGCCAGTACCTGACTAAAACAGAAATTCACAGGGCTAGAACCCAACTAAGTCACTTTTTTCTTAATCTTGAATAATCTGAAGCAATAGTACGTCCAGGTTCAGCATGATTTTTAACCTCCTAACAGCCATTGAGGCGTTTGCGCTTTTTTAAACTTTACATACATTTCCATTAAAAACTGGAGGTTTAAATGGTTAACATAACCAAAATCAAAATATTTGCATTCTTATCAAAATAGAGAGATTTACATAGATTTCTTACTTTTGGTTTTTGCCATATAATTTTATCTTTCACCGTAATCACAAGGCAGAATTTTGATTGGGCAGACAAAACTTAAAGTTATAAAAAACTTAATTTGGGCTTTTGTATCCAGGAAAATTGTAATCAATTCAGATGGAAATTTATTACTCCTTTACCAAGAACAGTGTTTAACCCACTCATTACTGATCACAGACATTGCCGTGTGCAATCCAGTAGTTGGGCACACAGCACACATTTGCCTGTATTTTTCATAAGGTATGCCAATAAAGATTTTTGCATATACATCAGAGTAATTATTCTGACTTTACATGATTTCCCCAGGTTTCTCTTGCCATAGCAGTTCTCCTGCGATCTTTCTATGAGATGGACGCCTTCATATGCAAATCCCTTGCTTGCATCATGGGAGCTGGAGGAGCCTTGACTCACTGTTAGCGAATCAGAAAGATTTTCCACAGGGGAAAGGCTTAAAAGGTGAGAGAGAAATACATATTTTGGTTAGGGTTATGGGACAAACTTGCTTTTGACCGGTTCTGTGAATAATTTGGTAACAAACTTCGGTAACATCAAAAAGATAATTCGACACACTGCACTACTTTCACATGGTTCTTAGCCCATGGAAGCACTGACTAGGAGAAACACACGGACAGCACACCTCGGCAAATGCCATGAAATAAAAGGAATCCCACAACATACAATGCCAATCTAAAGAACAGCACCTCAGAATGCTCTGTGAGAAGATGAGAAGCTTAGTGCAGGTAGAAAGGTAAAGAGTGGGGGGGTTCCTCCTCTCTCCTTTGGTCTTCTTCAGGGTAAAGGATTCAAAGGAAGATTCTGGAGAGAAACAAAGCTGTTCCAGCCCCATGAGCAGGCTTTTTTCACCACGGAGGTACCAGGCACGAAATAAGCATTTTTATCATTCAGTACTTTCCGTGCTTTTACTCTAGTCCATACCCTTGCAGTGAAGGCCACCTCAGGGATCAAAACTCTACTGTGCTGCACATCAGTGTACAACAGAACCAGAGAGAGCTCTCAAATCCTCTGTGCTTGCCCATTTTCCTAGTCCACGTGCACTTTCTTCCCTACTAAAATCAAACTGAATGCACCGCCATGAGGAGGTTTTGCTCTCAAGAATTTTTTTCCTCAGCTGAAATCATTATGCTAAATTTCACCTAGAGAAAATGATCCAACGTAGAATTTAGTAGCTGTTTTATCCCTCATTCCATAATGCTGATAACTGCCATAAAAAAGCTGACTTCACTACTTTTATAATGAAAAGTAAGGGAAGTTTGATAGTGCTAGGACTAGTTAATGTGTCTGTAGCGTTTGGCTTTCCTCATACGCCAGCTACTTTCTCTAATGGAATTACAGCAACAGAAATACTAAGCATTCATTTTTATATGGTATTCAGTCTCATTTCAGGAACTGAAAACTTGTCTGAAAGTGAAGAAAATATAAGCGCCTATAGGCTCAGTCCTGCAAGGTGCTAAGTGCCCACAACCCTCAGAGAAATCATCTACTGAAATTTTAACCTGTTCTTATTCAAGCAAACTTCTCTTGACTTCTCTTGCAGAAGGAGTTTGCACAAATGAGGAATAAGGAATGATATGGGCTTGTCTGCAGATGGGATCCACTCCAAGATAAATTAGGGAGGGAATTTCAATTCTAATAGCTGTTTTCTACTAATCCCCAACATGGCCACATTTAGGCCATACAAAAATATTCCTAGTGTGGAATTAGAGTGCCTAAAAGGGAGCTACTGTAGAATTGGCATTCTGGATTATTCTGAAAAACAAGCATAAGAACTTTGCACACAATGGGAACTGAGGCTGCTTAAGTAAAGATAACCTGGCTCAAATCCCAGTTGCCTAAAAGTAGGGCTGTTTCAGAGGTAGGAGAATTATTTTTTTCCTTTTTTTTTTTTCTTTTAAGGTATGAGAATAATTAATTTCAACATTTACAAGTAAATATTGCAGAGATGGTACAAATAGTTTAGATAGATAAAAGCAAACAAAATCAAGAAACATGATCCAAGGCTCCACGTATGGGTGCATCCATGCATTAATCATATTAGATTCCAGATAATGTCTTGCTGTGAGATGACCCATGTTAAAGTAAATATTAGGCGATTTTCATTAATAACAATCAGTGACTGGTTATCTCATATTTCTGATTCCGTGATATTTTTAACATCTGTGAGCTTTGATTGTCTTATCTTCCCCTGCCTAGCACATATTCTAGACGTCCCACTTTGAACTCAGAGAATCTCAGAAAAGATTTATTTTTTTAGTCTGACCTGCGGAGGAACTAGTAAAATTTTATGTAGTCTGCTCTGAGAGGCAACAGGAACTTGAAGAGCTCTACTGTTTTTTCTCTGGGAAGATGTAAAGTTGGTCAGCCTGGTCAGAGGAGAGAAAAGAGAAAACAGATTATTGCATCCACAGAAGTTAGGAATTAAGAAGGCAAAAGATTTGGTTTAGTGAAAAGGTGAAAAGATCACTGCCTGGGAGATTTAGCAGAAATTGAAACATGTGGAGTTCTATTTATTGACATAGGTTGAACCCAAGAGAGTACTTGTATGTACAGTGTATAGCACAGCAGGAGTCTGACCTGTTGGGTTTGCAATATACTATGGCAATGTAAGTTATAGTAGTGTCTTATGTGGGCTTCCCATGACTGCTTCTCCTGACGTAAAAAAAGAAACAACTGTCAGGCAGGCATAGAGCATTTAATACCCAAAATAAGTTAATTTAGCCTTTCCCCTCCTACTGCAGTGTCAATCCGTCACATTACTGACATCTGCAGCAGAGTACACGGCTACATGTCCATTTGGTAGTGAAAAAGTAAAGTGATCTAGGGTAGTAGTTTAAATTTATTTGAACTACTGATTTCAAAGTCAATTTCAACACTCAGAAGGTGGTATCTGTAGCTAAGACATCTTGGTAGCAAATTTTTGCACTCCGCCATTCAGTGTCTACTGTCCCTTTTGTTTCAAATGCCACCATTTATTTTTCCTGAATTAACAGCAATAGCATTGCGTTTTACTGCAGTATGTCAGAATGATGAAAATGCCAGCACTCGTGGCTATGTGTGTACTCTAAGACAATCAAATTACTGCAGATTCATTAAACAACAATGAAAACAATTATCTTTGGGGTGCTGATCTGCCATGAAAAAGACAAACTGATCCATCAGGTATCTGACTGATGAACTAAGATGCACTAATTCTGTACATATACAGGTGAATGGATAAGCGTTGACCTCAGTTACGCTGAGGGATTTAGCATCCAGTTATTGCGTTCCTGAATTGAGGCAGTAGCCATAGCCTTCCCAGGCGCAGCTCTCTTTTCAGTCAAGACCACTTGCTAAGCTTATTTCTATGGAATGTCTTTTCACCTGAACTTAACTGTCTTGCAACTTGCCTACTACATGACCTAACCCAGTTGCGCCTTTTTTCCCGGGGTCTCTTATCTGATCTTCTGCTCTTCAGTTTTCTGCATCTACTTACAACAACCTCATAATTCCAAACTGCTGCTGGTACTTTGGATAAACAGTTCTCTCTGGTGGCGACCTTTAAATCACACCTGAATTAAGCCATTCAGAATGTATTTTACTTAACATTTTTAAAAACTTTTTTTTTAATCTGTAACATATTCTCTGCATATTCCTTGCCACAGAGACTCATTTTGCCTTAGTTTTCCACTGCCTAATGCATTTGATACGTATTTTAAAAAAGACGCTTTTTCACAGTCCACAGAATTCCAATGGTAGTGAATATTGAGCCAAAAAGCAAGTATTTATGAGAAATGTGGGCCAAGGACCATTCCTACAAAGACAGATATGGTTATTATATGTTAAATCACAAATTGCTTGAAAATCAAATATAAGATGCTTATACTGAAAAAGGACGAATGCTACACTTGATTATATTAACGGTAACGGCATGTGTCAAACCAGTACAATAATCCTCCTGCTCTGCTCAGCAATGCTCAAGCTTCAACAGCAGGACTGATTGGATTCAGTTTGGGACATGACATTTTAAAAAGACAAATTGAAAACCAAGCAGATGAGAACAACAAAGATGACAAAAATGGCTTAGAAAAATATCATTCAAAAGGGTTTGTGTTTTGCATTCTTTTCATATGTATAAAGAAAACAAAACTTGAGAAATATCCCTAAAAGAAAGATGGAGTCAAGAAAACGGCCGTTTCCTCTAATGCTAAAATTGCTGTGTTTATCACTTTCTGTTTAATAATTTGAGAGAAGAAAAGAGAGATGAATGGGCAGAGCAGTGAGGTTATCTTCCCATTTGTTATGACACAACATCATATAAAGATGCCATAAGTACAGAATGTGAAGAGGTACGTACTAAAGGCAATCTGAATGCATGAGTATTTTCATGTCTGTGCTGTGGTGGGACCTGCATGCTCTATGGTCGGTAAGTGAGCACCCATTCACTATTTAATTACCTGTCCTTGCTATATATCTAAACAGCACTGAGTAAAAGGCCTTCATTTCCTGAAAGGGCACAATTTCTCTCCTAGCAATTCCAAGCTCTTGTATAACGTTCAACGCTATGATTAAAATTTTACAGAAAATTATTTTCCTTCAGAAAAAATAAATAAAGCCAGAACACTTCCATTTTTCTTCTCCTTCCTTTCCCTAGAAACGTTTTAGAGAAGAAAAATAAAATGCAAAAAAGAAAGGAATCCAATGGTAGTAAAATTAGACCCTGAATGTTTCATCTTACCAGGCATGCATCTGGAAAGCCTTCTTAAATTCAGTTTTCATGAAGTCAGAAAAGTACCTCTGAGTACATGGAATTGCAATCTGGATTTTAATTAAACGTTATATAGCAGATTAGTTCAGTGCATCTCTGTTGCATTCTGTGTAGCCCACATTCAAGAGGACACTTCAGATTTCTGTATTAGTACAGTGTCCTAAGCACTTCATGTTTTACTGTCTCAGTAGGTCCTGTAGTCAGGGACTGGTAAGAGCATGAACAAGCAAGGTCAGTCATTCTGGTCAGGATGGAATGGACTCTTCTCTTCTGGGCCCATGGGTACCATTTGCAGATGCTATTAAGGGAGAGAGCTAGTGACGAATTCAGGCTGTGAGGTCTCCACGGTCTGAATCACTGCAGGAAAATTAATTGCAGTGGGGAGGAGTGATAACAGCAACAGTTCACTCAGAAGCTGTATTTCTGGAGAAGATTTAGTGCCAAGGGCATTTTCAGAGACTTCAGCTACCAAATTTCATATGTTTCTAGTAAACGTCTGTAAAATTACATTTTTCAGAGACTACTGACTTGATAGGCAAATTTCATAAAGATGGAAAAACTCATCCCAGGCAAAAGATAGTTAGTTCTTCTGATCTCATGCCTCTGCTCCACCATACAGAGGATATGAGATAATTTGGATTAAATGGTTATATGATTTTATTAGCAGGGGTAATAAGAATTTTTCCTTAATTCAGTTTCAGAAAATGGCTGAGCTATTATAGCTGAAATAGCAGTAAAAAGATATCTAAAAGAGACACTCTGTACATGGTGAGGGGAAGGAGGGAAGGTCACATGCATTTTAAAGCTACAAAAGTACCGGAAAATAAGGTGTACATTAAAAAGTGACGGAGACCTGTGACAATAAGAAGCACTATCAGGTCCACCTTTTGTATCTATGGAATACCAATTACCTGAGGTAAATATAACCACTTAGAATCTTTTCAAAATTAAATGATGAAGGAAAGTAGTCTAAACTGAGTGGAAATCTAACTTCAGATTTAAAAATACTGGCCTAAAGGTAGGAATATTCACTACTGGTTTTTTGGGGAGGGTTTTCTTTCTTTTTTTTAAATATATGGATGCAATATATCCATTTTGAAATCCATTTTTTTGTTACCAGACTATCATTTAAATTCTGATTTTCACATTATTTATGTGTGAACTACCACGGAAAAAATGTTTTCAGATCTGGCAAAAGAAACTCTTTATCTAATGCCATACACACATCACCCTCTCCCCACTCAGGTCCCCACATACTGACACTTATGTGGTGCTGTGACGCTTCCTTTTTTTTTTTCTACTGCCAGAGGGGACAAGAACATTATGGAGTGCAAATGCTCAGACTAACAATAGTAACAGATGTTTATTGCTTCTGAGGAGTCTACTCCCCCAGCACTAAATTAAGTGTTTTAAAATAAACAGATAATAAAACAGGAATACCATACCAGAGAGCTGTCATACCTGAAACAAAGTAACAACCTGGTAATTCCTGTATGTCTATACAGTGCTGACACTGTAAACAACTGGATCAGGAATGTTTGTATTTACAACATCCAAGAGCAGACAAGTACGTCTAATACATCAGAGAGTTTAATGAATAAATATCTGTCTGCAGGGCCTGAAAATGAGTCTCAAAGCAGGAAAAGCTTAATTTAAGTCATCGGTCATAAAAGGTTAAATATATATAGTAAGAAAACCTAGCACAAGAAACTGACGATTACTTAGCAAAATACAACGTTTTTCAGGTGCTGCATAACCTCACACTTGGCCAATTTTGGCAGTAATTTCACTGTTCTTTTTTGAAGACTCTTGCAAACTTCACCATGTTTAATGGCTGGAAATCTACTTCTGATTTTCAGAGCAGATTTACCTATGGCTAGTTGAAACATATTTGTATATGTTTTCTACCTCTCTAGCATTCACATTTCTGACACATTTTTAATATGCATATAATATGGGTCTCTCAGTCTCCCTTGTGTCTACACCTGTCAAGCCCTTTTCTTCCACTACACATTTTAAATTCCCTTCTAGGCCTTCTGCATCTCTCCAGCCCCTGTCCTTCCTGAATGGGCGACTCAGATTGTATATTCCTTCCTAAGTGAGATCTCACCAATCCTGGGCAACGGTGTCAATGTTTTTCTGTTGCAAATATCTTGCTGGACACATTCTACAATCACATCTGCCTTTTCTTCACTGTTGTGTCTTGTTGGTTTCTCACAGTCACGCAGACATTTATAGCAGGCCCTTCTTCTCTATCATTTCCCTCTAGATCACCTACCCAGTTTTTAATGTAAATTCTTGTTACCCGTCACCAAGAAAATATCGCATCGTTTTTTAAATCCCATTATTTTAGTTTTGAAGATAATCCAGTTCTCTCTATGATATCCCAATTGCTATTTGATTGACAATGTCCCTGATTTTATTTTCATTTTATTTATATAGATTAAAATATACTTGAAAATTTGTTTTAACAATCTTTGTAAAATCTAACTTTAACTTGTTAAATCTGATCTTACCCCCATATTTCTTGATCTCCACAATATCACTGTTTTCTTCATCAATCCATTTGTTCTACTCTTTGGAGGCTCTTTTTCTTAAATCCTACATTCTTCTGGAAATGATCTTTTCTTATTTTTAGAGCTCTCTGAACATTTTCCTTCCCCTTTCCCACACTTTTTATATACATTTGTAACAGATTTTCTTCTTTTAACTCAAACCAATTCCAGTTTCTCCCCATTCATATCCACCCAACTGACTTAACACTAAGAACCCCTGTGAATCAGTGTGTCGTATTAAAACTGACCATTTTAATCACAGCTATGCTTTTGCCTATAATTCTTCCCACTTCGAATGAATCGACTCATACCTAATCTAGATTTTGCACACTTTTCTCTCTTCTGTTTTCCTTCCCTGAACTACACAAAACCTTCAACATATCTGTTATGGATGTTATTTGACTGTGTTGTTTTATTCAGTAGTATAATACTATACATTCTTCATGGACTTGCAAAGTGCCTCCATTTTGTCCCATAGGGTCCTTGAATTAAAAAGCTCCCTCTTGTTTCTGATGTCACTACTGGGACGAGCTCTAGCTGTTTCCCACTCACTCTGCTATTTATCTGACTACCGTTCTCATCATTAAGAGTAGGTGCTGTTTCCACGTTGCTCTTTCTCCTATCCAGTACTATTTTATTATCTACTGTCATAAACTCATTTGCCAATTTTTCCTTGACTAACCGATATAGAAATTAATAAAAGCCTTTCCCAATCACCAGACTTTATATCCTAAACATCCCCCATCACTGACAAGCCTCCAAGGTTTCTATAGGGTGCCCTTGGCAAGTCTATCTCCAGAAAGAAAATCCTCCAAGAGGGAAAGTCTCTTTCCATGAATGCGTCTCAGTGGTTGACTATCCTAAATCCTTGGTTATTACAACAGCTCTTTGCAACCTTACTTTGACAGTTAAGATTATACCTACACACAGAAAATGGATCAGGTAAGAGAATTGTTTTATAAATAAGAGAATCAGTATCCTGATAATGTCTTATCAGAAGAGGGCAATTTTGGAAGTTGCAAGATCGGTTTTGTTTTGTATACAACTAAGCTAAGTCATTGCAAGTCGTTAAAAGTTCTACTGTTATTTTTCAGCTTTGTAATACAGGTCTGTTTCACGACAATCCATACAGTAGAGAGAATGTGATGAAAGTCATCCCAAACATGGTACATACCACTCAGTCTATATGCAAGGACAGGTCATTTCGCAAAGCTGACATCCAGTCACAGAAACAGTGACGTGGGGCCACGCACAAGAGCACAGAGGCCTGAGGCTCATGAATACATTGATCAAGCAAAAGTCACGGTTCAAAGTAACATTTACAAATAAACCAACAAACTCCAGGCTATTTTATCTAGAACAATCCTAAATTATTCTGCATTTTCAAACCACTTTATCTAGAAATAAAAGATAGCCACAGTTTCAGCTACTCTTAACCGCACAATAAATACATACTTACTATGAAATACCCGCAAGATAATAATTAGCCCTAGCCCTGCAGTACTGACAACAGTATTTAGGCTGGACAG
The DNA here is from genome assembly GCF_000708025.1 of Charadrius vociferus. Lineage (NCBI taxonomy): Eukaryota > Metazoa > Chordata > Aves > Charadriiformes > Charadriidae > Charadrius > Charadrius vociferus. Next base: position 507,632 of record NW_009647006.1, on the reverse strand, counting down.
TCGTTCTTCAACAGCTAAATTAAACTTTCTCCGTGTGTACGTGCATTTGCACAAGCACTAAATGTTTCTTATTGAAATTCCCAATAATAAATCAACAATATCGCTATTTTTAAAAAGCTAACTCCACTTTGTTCTTGCAATAACACACGCACTGTAAAGAGAAAACGGAGATAAAATTAATGAAAGACATGAAAGTTGATAGTTGAAAAATCATTTTATCCATGAAAAAAAACCTGATTTGGCTTTCGCTAGAATTTGGAAAGCCAGTGAGAAGAGCAGAGAAAAAGTCATCAGCATAAAGCAAAATTATACTACAGTAAGATGATTCCAACAGCCTTTCCTGTGAAAACACTGATCTCTTAACATAATTATTCAATTATCAGAGAAAATAATGTTGCTAGGTTCCTTTACCAGTAAATCGAACTTACGCTGATTTCTTCCTTAGTCATGTTGATAATAGAGTCTGGTCTGATTACTCATTGATACCTTACTCTCCCCCTTTAAAGAAAACAGAAATATAATTTTAAAAAATTCCTACAAGACAACCCAGATAAAATAGCGACTATTTTTTACACGTGCTTAACATAAGCAAGGAAGATTTCTGCTTGTGCTAGGTACAGTATTTTCACATACACAGTGGGTGAAGAGAATCAAATGCATCTCTGAAACTAGAATAGCAGCAGCTGGAAAATATCCAAAGCTTTGCTTTCCTCCTTGATGCATCCGTGGCTTTGAAATGTGTGTACTAGTTTAGGAAAAGACATTTTTCTCCATGATTATTTAGTTCTCTCCTCATTACTCAGCTCCTTATAATTTATTCCTGTGTGTTGTCTATAAGCTGTATTACAAACTGTCTGGTATAATGGCCACCTCTGCATTATTCATCTCTATTGATTATTTACATCTGGAGATATTACTGCAACAAAATATACAAGCTGACTGACGAAGCAAATATGAAGAAACGAGTGACATGCTGGAATCTTAGGCTCATTAAGGAATGTGCGTGTTTTGCTGAAACCCCATTTTCACTGAGTCACAGAAAGCTACAAAAGTTCGATCACTTCTGGTTTAACCGTCTCTTGGCAGACACGTGCAGGACCTTGCTTACTGACATACGCCTACCTCCCAGTTTCTGGACTTGGCACATTACTAGCCCTATTCTAACACTCCCATCTGACTGGCCCTCAAGTTCTATTCTTTGCTCCCTTTCTCATCCCGTGTCCCCCATTCCGTATCAGTAAAAGTCTCTTTACGCAGGCACATACATATGTATGTCCTACTCCATTCAGCTGCCTGTAGAGAAGCTGTTCCGTACTTCTGATGTACTTCTTGAGATAAAAACACTAAAACTGTACACGTCCTTCTAGATGTGAGCAGGAATTTTCATACTCTCTGTTCCTTTCCTAATAACCCTTAATGCCCAATTCCCATTTTTACCTTTAATCGGTCAAGGTGATTAAAGGAAACAAAAATCAAAGCGCAGTAAAGACATTTGTAATGGAACATTTTAGAGACATAGTCAGCAATGATTTCCAAATTCAATTCCATAATCAAAATTCAAGAGTCTAGAGCTGTCAGCAGTCACAATTGGTTTTGAAATGGATGACAACATAGTATACTATCAACAGCTATTGTTGCATACTGCAAAATCAAGCATAATTTATTTCAGAATGGCACGGCCAGCAGACTGAGGAAAGTTATTACATACTCAAGACAAAAGAAGCCAAGTGTGCTTTCCGTGCTTGTTTTCCATTTGGCAGATTTCAAATTCTTTTGACAACAGAAGATAAACTGAGAATAGAACTCAATTTGTGAAGCCGATTGTGGCATTATTTACAAGCAAAGGAATAAGTTTAACTAGTTATCTAGACGCTATCCCATAAATTTTTCAAGATAACTGGGATAGTAACTTGGAGAAAAACTACTGAAAGAGGGCAGACCTTCTTTGTTTTTAGCTTTAAAGTCTTCTCTGTCCCACAGAGGATGACCAATGCTGTTTTCATGGAGAACAGTCCAAAACCTATAGCTCTGTGGTAGCTATAATTTCCCATATAATGTACAAATGTAAAGTCAGCAATATACTTTTAGGAATTTAAACCTAACGTTGCTCCATAGATTAAGTAAGAAAATAGTGAAACTTTCTATTATTCAAATGAATGTGAATAGGTAATGCCTTTGTGTAGATCCAGGTAAATTTTCTGGCAGATTAAAATAATTTGACTGCAAAAGACCTTTAAAATTAACCTACAGTTACTTCTGCAGTAATGAAAGTGTTTTCTCCTCAAGGCAGTTCTTTTCATTAAATTCTTAGCTCTCATAAATAAAGAAATACGTTTTCCAATACAGAATGAGAGCTTCAGTGCCAAGAAATTCAGCTCAGTTTGACTGAAAAGAATATTTTCTAAAGATTTACACTTGATTCTTTCTACAACTATCCTGATTTTTCATTGACTCGCATGATATCTTTTTTGCTACTTTGAGAATTGACCATGGTGCAAGGGTCAGAAGATTTTTAGCCATGGAAACTGAGCAGTGTAGGCTTACTTTTTTACGGCAACTTACACCTGAGATAAGAAATATTCACAATTGATCAACTTTGCCTGCTTCTTCTTAGCTTATTTTGTACGAAACCAGAGTTAGAAACTTTAACTTAATTCCAGGTAATGGAAACTTTTCATCTATTTTAATAGGGCCAAGATTCCACCTACACATCTTCACTCAGACATTATGCAGAGGCCTCCAAATAAACCTAATTACATTCTCTGCACGGCAAATGCCAGGACAGAATAGTTACGAATGAGAATAGCCACTTTCATACTTAAAAAGAACAATCAATTGGTACAAAGCATTACCGAAGCAAAAGTCACGTTCCCTGATGCAAAAGAACAGCTAATGTTGTGTTCTAAAATCAGTTGTAGGACTTACTCATCACCAAAGAGCTTTACTGGATTTAGCTGAATGCACTCGGCTACAAATATTTTCCCTGATACAGTTGCCAATATGGAATTTCAATGTAGCAAAGCGAGGGAATTTCAGGGTAAGTTTTTAAAAAGAACGATTAAAAGTTTGGCACACAAGGCATGGGCAACCATTTCAAATACAGAGGAAAAATATTATTGCTGACCACCCTTTTAAAAAAAGATAGTACCAAAAACCACCCTAAACTTCTATCAGTACAGAGCTGGGATGACTGAAAGGCAAGCACAAACACCGTGTGTCGTGGCAGAAAGGTTGGGAAACATAGTTGGAATTGATTATGCTGGAGTTTGCCAGCTTAACTAGGGATAGGAAAATGGCCCATTTTTTCTGGAGTTCACTGACTGTGCAAACTATTCGCTTGATAACATCGCCCATTTTTCTTGCTTTATGCACATTGATTTCCAATCCACGAAGCTTTGGATGGTCTCATTTGTCTTCCAAGGGTAAATCTATCAGAAACATTGTTGCCCTCTACTTCGAGGAAAAGGAACAAGGAAGGAAGATCAACCAATGCCTTATCCTTTTTTTTCCTCCTCCCCCTCCACCCCCAGCATATTGTGCAAAAATCAATTAGAGAAACACACATTCACTGCTGAAAGGAAGGTAAGTGTGCCATAGCGGAAGTTGGTCTTTGGTATTTTTTTGGTTTCTTTTAGTTGAGAAAAACCTAACAGTATCTTCAATTACATTGCAGAGTTCGCTGGTTTCAGTGGAAAACATGACAATGGAAGAATGAAGGAAAACAAAAAAAGAAGGCAATGTGGGAGCAGCAAGAGAGGCACAAAAAGAGAAACTGTAAGTGCAACAAAGGCTACGTATAAGGAAAAAAAAAAGCTTCTGTTTCTCCTTAGGCTGATTCTTTTGGGCCTAGTTTTATGCTGACATAATCCCACTGGTTATATAAATTTATACTTCAATATAACTGTAATCAAACGGATAAATGACAAACTATCATTTTTATTTGTGTTTTCTTTGATCTTAATTGAAGTTTATTCTCCACTGCTTTTAATGCTGCATTGCTGACATTGAAGAACAGTGAGCATAAGGCACACATTGCTTCCTAAAGCCACAAATAGGTAAGGGCAGAAATAATTTTGTTCCCATAATTAAACCATGGACAGACAAAATGACCTTTAGGGACTGAATACTCATTAAAAACTCTATTACTATTGACAAGCATGAGGGGCTTCATTACCCAAAACATCTTCGAAAATGTTACCCTGACTAGAGGGTAGCAATCCCAACAAACTTTTGCTAATATCTCTTTTTTTAATGATCTCTTTAAAAATATTTCTTCTTACACTATTCATAAAATGAATCACTCTCTCCCGCATTTCAAGATGAAAATAATACTCTCTCAGAGTACCCCAGGCACACAGCTTGTAATGCTATGTTTTCTTTGGAGACAAACTATATTTATGTAATTATGTGTATATATCGACAAAATGTTCTCTCTGAAAAAGCTTTATAGTAGAACTGTGTCAATTTAAAGACAGAAGAAAACGAAGAGAGCTGCCTGTCCGTAATGGCAGAAAATCTTGTCTTTTGTTTACTTGGCTCTAGCAACCAACACAATACTGAAAAAGATTAATTTACAACTGGAGAATCATAGAATCACAGCTGTGAACAGAGAGCTCATAGCAAGCAGAAGCATCAGACCACAATGACCACATCTTACATGTTCTAGGCAGAACTCATCCAGAATAATGAGGAAAATCCAGAGGAGACCACTGGAGCATTCCTAGTCCTGTGCTCAGAAACAGCATGGATTTGTTTTAATTTCTGAATATAAGAATATACATTTCTCCATCAAACAAGGACCAGAAACACAAAGGTTTTAAAAATAAAATATAAACTGATAGTCATAGCAATTAATCTCTGATAGGACCCTAAAATAACTATTTATGACTAGTGTCTTTTGTTGTTAGTAGACTAAGCGATAGCACTGGCAAGAAGGGAAGATGCACCAGGTCATTTAACCAGACAGTGCAAACACAATATTCTCATTTTGGTTCCCCTCCTCCTTTTTTTTTTTTTTTTTTAAATCACAGTAAATAAAGTGATTGACAGTAAGAGAGTGCAAACCAAGAAAATCTTACACTTCTGTCTAAGCTCTAGAAAATACAATAGCACACAGTATAAAGCGCAGGAAGAGACAAACAAGTAAGCATCCAAATTATTGTAGAACTTTGAAGCAATTGTTTCACGAGTCGTTAAATATATTTTAAGGTGAAAACACAGAAGGCATGAAAATGCATGAAAAAGCTTTTCTCAGCCATCTAAACTGTAATCTGATACTTAAAGCAACAGTGAATAAATAGTTAGGATTTGTAAATGAATGGTGGCTCTACTGAAACTACTGGCGGTATCACTGAGATCGGGTTCATAAAAATCATTTATAAAATATGAAAACATATTAGTTTCCCCACATACTGCACAGTCTCGTTTAATTCTTTTTGTTCATACTTAAAGTCGTCTATCAAACACTTCACCAGATGATGTCGCAAGGGCTAAAATAACCAACAGGAAAGACAAGGAAGGGAGGAAGGTTTGGACTGAACCATCAAAAAAAAACCCAAACCCCAAACCTATCAAAAACCCTGTGGAGCTGTCAGTGACTTTTGCCAACTAAGCTTGGGTTCTCTTCTACCTCTGTTCAAACTGGCTCTCTAAATTACCATCACCTAATGCTTGAACCAAGTTACCTGGTTCTGAATCATCTGGTCTATAGTTCTTTCAATCCCATTTTGACAAAGAAAATTCCAGTTACTCTGAAACTCTTCAGTAAAGTATCTTCATTTAAATATAGCAAGCATATTTTTGCTACCAGCCTACAGAACAAAATGATTAATTCTTTCAAGTTTTCTATGAGCACCATCTGGTCGTTGTGATTGTTGCTGTTTTACTTATCAACATGTTTTAACAATTTTTCTTTTGACAATTTAGTCTTTGACAGTGTCTTTTTGCCTGAGAACATGGGGTACTTTGTATTCTCACCACATTTGTGTTACCCACAGAGAGTGCTGGAAACTGTCAAGCAAGATGGAGAACATATCGACAAGCTTTATGCAGGGAAACAATTTCAGATGGTAGTTTCTTGGAAGAAGTGGAGTCTTTTTCAAGTTCAGCAGTGGAGTGCTCTTTCTATAGATGTTGGGGTACCCCGTTGAATGATACTGAGAAGGTGTTTGCTCCTTAGTAAATAAAACTTGCACTGAATGCAAAACCAAAAAGCTTTGCAACAGAAGGGAACTCCCATGTCAAAGCAGTCATTTATGCTCAGGAGATCCTTATTTTTGAGAAATAATAGAAGAGGACTATGGAAAATGAATTTTTAGGAAGATAAGTGACCCATCTGAAATACAATTAGGTGAGAAAGGTGAACTTAATGTCAAACTGTAGTGGAATGCCCCATGAAAACAAGTTAAACTTATGGCTGATGATAGGTATGAGCTAAAAAACATTAAAAAATTGTTCTAAGGTGACTTAAGCTTTTTTTTGACAACATTAAATCAGGTCCTTTTCTGGTGTACCTTTGGAAATCTTCAGCTCATTCAAAACTCTGACGTTTATGCACTCCGGATCATACCTACAGATTCACAAATATTAAACACAACCGATTACAAAAAGGGGTTTCATTGATAGCTGCTGAGAGGGAACAGTTCTCATCTATGACATAAACCATCTTCTCTGTAAAAGCTGACTTTATTATAGTGTATCACTGTTTTGGTCTTGAGCTGGATGTTCAATAACAGCTATTTTAGAGAACTAAAACCAAAATACTTAATGCATTTGAAATTCGTAGAGAAACGTTTTGGACAAATGCCTTCAAATGTAATTGTTCAGAAAATATCATTGATAGGGTGGGAATTTGCCTATCATTTACTTGAAAATGTATTTATACAGGAAATAATACATATGCGCTTCACTTTTCATATTTCCATTATGAGTCATTAGGCAGCGGAGCATAATCCTCAGTGTAATCAATGACAACTTACAGAAGGAATCATTGCATGCTGTTAATCACAATTAACTTTTTCTTGTGCTTAGATAGATCTCTACTTTGAACTAATATTTACCAGCAAGAGTCTGTGTCTATGAAAAGATAATGTTTAAATTAAAGATTTCCATCAAAACTTCCATACTACCAATCATCATCTACTGTTACTACACAACTGTCCATCAACAGGGAGGATCAGAAAACCACAGGAAGAACAATCTAGAAAACAGGGAATTAGTTCAAGCCTCTCAAGCAATCTACTTTTTCAGCATTATGATGCTTTGGAACAAGACTTCACAGTCTTTCTGAAGTGCTGCCTTGAAAGTGCTGTGAAATAAAAATCACCGTTTTCAACTTGTTCAGCTTGTCACATGGCTTCATTAATCTGTTCCTCTTCCTTCCTTCTTTCTTTTAAATTTAAGCTTTGTGTCAAGACTGAATTTCATAAGATTCTAAGTGAACCAAGTCAAAGTGGTTCAAACTATGAAATGGTACAGTAAAATTTCTAAGCTAATACCCAGGCAAAACACCTACCTCTAAAACAAACTTAGCAAAAAGCCTCAGCAATAGCACCTAGTATGGTTTCTAACATAAGCTTATCTAACTTGAACAACTTTTTTTTTTTCCTTTTTAGTAAAACAAAATTTAAAAAAAAAGAACACATGGCTATGATTTAACCTATGCACACAATGGGAACGTCAGTGCACTCATTCAAATGCATTTGGGACCTCAGAGCTTCGTAACATTTGTGGGTGTCCTTTATGAAAAGATTACTTCTCTGCAATAACACCCTTTTTAAATTCTGACTGGAAAAAAAATACATTTTGACTACATGAAAACAACTGGTTTAGATCTTCTGCTGAAAGAAAAATGAAACTGAGTAAAAAAAATAAACAATGTTTACACTTTACACCTTTTTTTTTTTTAATATAGTCACCCTTTGTTAAGCTGACTAAGCATAAATTGATTCTGTTTTTCAGATATGGTTAAGTCCATCTCAAGATGATAAAAAAATTCTACTGTTCCTTTCTTATTCACAGCACTGCTCAGAGGAATCCATGTGACATCTAGGCTATAATACCCCACCTTACTGCCTACCACCAAGATGAAGAAAGAAATATTCCCTTCAGATTGGGAGCATTTGACGTAAGAACTTCCTAATTTTTCTGATCTATGTTTAACAACAGCCAAGCTAGCCATCGTTCTGAGAAAGTGCACTGTTAGTGATGGCCTTCTATTTTGTATAAAATCATTAATAAACACTGGACAATCAATTCTCCACCTAGAAGCCAAACTGCAGAAAAGAAAAACCAAATTAATTTGCAAATCTGTCATCAGAAAATCCTGTGAATTTAACTTTAATACCAATTCAGCTGTCTTTCATACTCAAGGCATTTTTCGCATTTTTGTACTAATATGAACAGTTTTGCCTGATAACGCCTGGAAGATTTTACCTCTTCTGACTGCACACATTTTCTAGAAAACAAAGATAATAGTTTTAAAATGTTAAATGACTGATTTTGATAGCAGATTCCTTGCACCAAATACATATGTACCGTTATAAAAGAGCCTTCTTAAGAACATATGTTTTAAAGATAAAAGGCTAAGTATTAAAGAGATACATATACCACATATTGAAATATCACATGTATTCAAAGGCCAATAAAACAAAGTGTTTAAAAAGTAATGTAATCCCATACTTTTAATATGCAGGCACCTTCCAAGCCCTTTGGACTGTTACCAACTAGAATTCACAAGCTGTCTCTTTCCTAAGCTCCGTTTCAGATACAAGAGTTCTCTAGTTCCCCATCTCCCCACCATTCCACATCATGCAAAATTTTTAGGATGGTAACACCATTGAAAAGTAGTCAGAGGTGCAACAGAAGTATGGTATGATAGATAAGAAGCAGGAGTTTAGTCTACCCTTTCTTTCTCTTAGCTGCAAATTAATTCTCTTTGCCAAGGTTCATTTTTATTCTTTGGGACATACTAGAACATGGTTTTAGTGAATACCTGGGATAAGCAGTCATTTTGCATTTTCAGAGCTCAGAATTTGTACTACTTGACTTCTGTTTGCTTTGTAAGTCTGAAATCACATGCATCTCCTAGCAGTCCGAGGATTAACATAAAAATTTACTTCAATCATTTCCATGCTGATTTTTTTCCAAAACACATTAGGAAAGTAAAACCAGAACTTCATTGATGATACAAATTATCCAGGACTCCAGACCTGAGCACAAGCACCTCCTGTGGTTCACATAAAGGAATTTAGAAGATAATTGCTATCCTGTTTTTCATTGTGCACCAAACTTTCCACTGCCTGAACATAATCAGCCTGATAATGTTGAGCAGTCAGTCAGTTAAGACAGTTTACTCCTTGAAGAAAATCTGACCCAAACATTGGACACTGGTATAGGTGCAGATTGAAGACACTAGCAAATAATGCAAATTTCCATCAACTTAATTTCCATTTTGCAAAAACACGACAGACTACTTAAAAAAAAAAAAAAAAAAAAAAGGTGGGGGGGGGACAGGGGGACGGACACCAAAAAAAAAACCAACCAACCCTCAAACTGTTTGAAAGACCCAGAAGGACTCAGCAATTTATGGTGAAAAGAGAAAGAGCTGAAGAGTATTTTGCTGAACGGATGACCTCAGAACATAGCAAAGTGTAGATGTATATCTCAGGTACTTGAACCTAGACCTCTAAACTCAACTGCTTAGAGGCATGTCTGTGCAGTCAGACCAGCCTGAAATACTATAAAATGTCATCCACAGTAATTTTGGTTTCTTGCTTCTCTGCTGAAGTTATCATCTAAGGCTCCTGAAATGATCCTGTATTGTGATCCAGCTATTATGGAGTGAGGAGGAAAAAAGACATCGTAAATGTATTATGATCCTTAAGGAAGAACTGTATATCTATACATAAATCCGTATTTCCTACCCTTCATGCTATCCTTTAGCAATGACTTAAGATGGCAAAGCAGTTAAGTATTCGATTTTACATATGAGGGATAAAGTCTTAGAGAGACTAACAAATTTCTCTGTTAATTGACACACTAAACATTTTAGTAACATCGCTACAATAATCCCAGTCTTCTGACTGCTAAAGTACACTGCTTCCTATTAACTTCATTTACCCTTTCAGAACGTCGTTTCCTCATCCACATACCCTGTCTATTTCTAGTTGAAGACACAATAAAGTCTGTAGGCTTTCAGGTTTCGAAGGGGGTTCATATTATTTCCTTAATTTTTAAGCAGAAAGGTAACATTTCAGAAAGGCTAGTATCAGGTCTGTTAGAGTAGAGGTAAAGTTAGAAGGATTCTTAACAGAAGTTTAGAAGTGCTGACTTTGGACATGAAGAGCCAGAAATGAGAAAATCCAGCCTGTTCACGTGAGGTTGCATTTTGGCTACTTCCTCCTTTGCAAGTTTGCTGGAGAGGAAAGAAGGCTCCCTCTGTTAATTATCTCACACCAACTGTTCAACAGAAACAGAATGCAGAAGGGACGTTAACTGAAATAAGCAAAAAGATATTCAGGAACATCTGCAAGTTTGGGGTCAGGCTTATCTCGGGACTACATTTCACTGCAAAGTTGAACGGCTCACATGGCTGCAACCTCTAGCCCCAACAAGGATGTTTGAGCACGTTACAAGAGCTGATGTAACATTCATTTGTACTTCAGCTGAACACAGATCTCTTCTTCACAGAATCACAGAAACACAGACTGGTAGGGGTTGGAAGGGACCTCTGGAGATCATCTAGTCCAACCCTCGGCTAAAGCAGGTTCACCTACAGCAGGTTGCACAGGATCGCATCCAGGTGGGTTTTGAATATCTCCAGAGAAAGATCTCGTGCCATATCAAAACATTATTCATCTAAACTATCTGTGTGAGCACGAGTGGGGCCGGTGGCGGGGGAAGAAGTGGGTGGGAGATGGAGAATGCTTCTAAGATGAAGCATTATGTCAGAAAAACTATTCATTTTTTTGCCTCAGGCCTTTAACAGAACTTTCACTGATCCATCTAGTGAACAGCCATTCAAAAGGGAAGCTTTATTGTAACCTTCAAATGCGTGGTGGGCTGATATTATGGAACTGAACACCTTCTGCAGTTATAAATAAACAATGAAATCTGCACAGAGCTCTG